>NW_026558673.1:0-135087 GCF_026930045.1 Uloborus diversus | reverse complement strand
ATCAATATTCGCAAAAGAATAGAAATTGAAAAAAAAAAGAATATTCAAATTAGAAGTAAAAATATACATTAACGATTTTCGTTCTGGCTGGGACTCGAACCTCGGGCAACTCGTTTGGCAGCCCAACGCGCTAGCCATCGGGCTATCGGAGCTCTGTCGGTCGGAGTCTTAAATATAACAAAAAACTAAAAATGCACCTTGGTTATTATTTTTTAAAACCTTGAAATCTACAGGTCAAATAGTTGACTCAGAATTAAGAACCCTACATAAATAATCAATATTCGCAAAAGAAAGGAAATTGAAAAAAAAAAAAGAATATTCGAATAGAAGTAAAAATATACATTAACGATTTTCGTTCCGGCTGGGACTCGAACCTCGGGCAACTCACTTGGCAGCCCAACGCTCTAGCCATCGGGCTATCGGAGCTCTGTCGGTCGGAGTCATAAATATAATAAAAAACTGAAAATGCACCTTGGTTATTATTTATTTAAAAACCTTGAAATCTACAGGTCAAATAGTTGACTCAGAATTAAGAACCCTACATAAATAATCAATATTCGCAAAAGAAAGGAAATTGAAAAAAAAAAAGGAATTTTTTCAATTAGAATATAAAATGTACATTGAAGACTTTTGTTCCGACTGGGACTCGAACCTCGATCCACTCGCTTGGAAGCCCAACGCTCTAGCCATTAGACTATCGGAGCTCTGTGACCGAAGTCTTAAATATAATAAAAACTAAAAATGTACCTTGGTTATTATTGATTTAAAATTTTGAAATCTACAGGTCGAATAGTTGACTCAGAATTTTCATCAAAACATAAATAATCAATATTTGCAAAGAAAAGGATTTGAAAAAAAAAAAAGAATTTTCAAATTAGAAAGTAAAAACGTACAATGAAGATTTTCGTTCCGACAGAGACTCGACCCTCGGGCCACTTGCTTGGCAGCCCAACGCTCAAGTCTTCGGGCTGTCTGAGCTCTGCGGCCATAGTCTTAAATATAATAAAAACTAAAAATGCACCTTGGTTATTATTTATTTAAAACCTTGAAATCTACAGGTCAAATAGTTGACTCAGAATTAAGAACCCTACATAAATAATCAATATTCGCAAAAGAATAGAAATTGAAAAAAAAAAGAATATTCAAATTATAAGTAAAAATATACATTAACGATTTTCGTTCCGGCTGGGACTCGAACCTCGGGCAACTCGCTTGGCAGCCTAACTCTCTAGCCAACGGGCTATCGGAGCTCTGTCGGACGGAGTCTTAAATATAATAAAAAACTATAAATGCACCTTGGTTATTATTTATTTAAAACCTTGAAATCTACAGGTCAAATAGTTGACTCAGAATTAAGAACTCTACATAAATAATCAATATTTGCAAAGAAAAGGAATTGAAGAAAAAAAAAGAATTTTCAAATTAGAAAGTAAAAATGTACTATGATGATTTTCATTCCGATTGGGACTCGAACCTCGGGCCACTCGCTTGGCAGCCCAACGCTCAAGCCTTCAGGCTGTCGGAGCTGTGTGATCGGAGTCTTAAATATAATAAAAACTAAAAATGCACCTTGGTTATTATTGATTTAAACTTTGAAATCTAAAGGTAGAATAATTAAATTGACTCAGAAATTTCATTACTACATAAAAAATCAATATTCGCAAAAGAAAGAATTTAAAAAAAAAGGAATTTGAAATTAGAAAAATAAAATACATCGAAGGATTTCTTTCCGACTGGGACTCGAACCTGGGGCCACTCGCATGGAAGTCCAACGGTCTAGCCATCGGGCTATCGGAGCTCTGTGGGGCGGAGTCTTATATATAATAAATACTAAAAATGCACCTTGGTTATTATTGATTTAAAATTTTGAAATCTACAGGTCGATCAGTCAAACTGACTCAGAATTTTTATCCATACATAAATAATCAATATTCGCAGAAGAAAGGAAATTGAAAAAAAAAAAAGAATATTCAAATTAGAAAATAAAATGTACATTGAAGATTTTTGTTCCGACTGGGACTCGAACCTCGGGCTACTCGCGTTGCAGCCCAACGTTCTAGTGATCGGGCTATCGGAGCTCTGTCGGTCGGTGTCTTAAATATAATAAAAACTGAAAATGCACCTTGGTTATTATTGATTTAAAACTTTGAATTCTACAGGTCGAATAGTTGACTCAGAATTTTCATCAAAACATAAATAATCAATATTTGCAAGGAAAAGGATTTGAAAAAAAAAAGAATTTTCAAATTAGAAAGTAAAAATGTACAATGAAGGTTTTCGTTCCGACAGGGACTCGAACCTCGGGCCACTCGCTTGACAGCCCAACGCTCAAGCCTTCAGGCTGTCTGAGCTCTGCGGGCGGAGTCTTAAATATAATAAAAACTAAAAATGCACCTTGGATATTATTGATTTAAAAGTTTGATATCTTCAGGTCAAATAGTTGACTCAGAATTAAGAACCCTACAAAAATAATCAATATTCGCAAAAGAAAGGAAATTGAAAAAAAAGAATATTCAAATTAGAAGTAAAAATATACATTAACGATTTTCGTTAAGGCTGGGACTCGAACCTCGGGCAACTCGCTTGGCAGCCCAACTCTCTAGCCATCGGGCTATCGGAGCTCTGTCGGACGGAGTCTTAAATATAATAAAAAACTAAAAATGCAATTTGGTTATTATTTATTTAAAACCTTGAAATCTACGTACAAATAGTTGACTCAGAATTAAGAACCCTACATAAATAATCAATATTTGCAAAGAAAAGGAATTGAAGAAAAAAAAAGAATTTTCAAATTAGAAAGTAAAAATGTACTATGATGATTTTCATTCCGATTGGGACTCGAACCTCGGGCCACTCGCTTGGAAGACGAACGCTCTAGCCATCGGGCTATCGGAGCTCTGTCGGTCGGTGTCTTAAATATAATAAAAACTAAAAATGCACCTTGGTTATTATTGATTTAAACTTTGAAATCTAAAGGTAGAATAATTAAATTGACCAGAAATTTCATCCCTACATAAAAAATCAATATTCGCAAAAGAAAGAATTAAAAAAAAAGGAATTTTAAATTAGAAAAATAAAATACATCGTAGGATTTCTTTCCGACTGGGACTCGAACCTGGGGCTACTCGCATGGAAGTCCAACGGTCTAGCCATCGGGCTATCGGAGCTCTGTGGGGCGGAGTCTTATATATAATAAAAAGTAAAAATGCACCTTGGTTTTTATTGATTTAAAATTTTGAAATCTACAGGTCGATCAGTCAAACTGACTCAGAATTTTTATCCCTACATAAATAATAAATATTCGCAAAAGAAAGGAAATTGAAAAAAAAAGAATATTCAAATTAGAAGTAAAAATATACATTAACGATTTTCGTTCCGGCTGGGACTCGAACCTCGGGCAACTCGCTTGGCAGCCCAACTCTTTAGCCATCGGGCTATCGGAGCTCTGTCGGTCGGTCTCTTAAATATGATAAAAACTGAAAATGCACCATGGTTATTATTGATTTAAAACTTTGAAATCTACAGGTCGAATAGTTGACTCAGAATTTTCATCAAAACATAAATAATCAATATTTGCAAAGAAAAGAATTTGAAAAAAAAACAATTTTCAAATTAGAAAGTAAAAATGTACAATGAAGATTTTCGTTCCGACTATGACTCGAACCTCGGGCCACTCGCTTGGCAGCCCAACGCTCATTCCTTCGGGCTGTCGGAGCTCTGTGGCCGGACTCTTAAATATAATAAAAAACTAAAAATGCACCTAGGTTATTATTTATTTAAAACCTTGAAATCTACAGGTCAAATAGTTGACTCAGAATTAAGAACCCTACATAAATAATCAATATTCGCAAAAGAATAGAAATTGAAAAAAAAAGAATATTCAAATTAGAAGTAAAAATATACATTAACTATTTTCGTTCCGGCTGGGACTCGAACCCCGGGCAACTCGCTTGGCAGCCCAACTCTCTAGCCATCGGGCTATCGGAGCTCTGTCGGACGGAGTCTTAAATATAATAAAAACGGAAAATGCACCTTGGTTATTATTGATTTAAAACTTTGAAATCTACAGGTCGAATAGTTGGCTCAGAATTTTAATCAAAACATAAATAATCAATATTTGCAAAAGAAAGGAAATTGAAAAAAAAAAGAATATTCGAATGAGAAGTAAAAATATACATTAACGATTTTCGTTCCGGCTGGGACTCGAACCTCGGGCAACTCACTTGGCAGCCCAACGCTCTAGCCATCGGGCTATCGGAGCTCTGTCGGTCGGAGTCATAAATATAATAAAAAACTGAAAATGCACCTTGGTTATTATTTATTTAAAAACCTTGAAATCTACAGGTCAAAAAGTTGACTCAGAATTAAGAACCCTACATAAATAATCAATATTCGCAAAAGAATAGAAATTGAAAAAAAAAAGAATATTCAAATTAGAAGTAAAAATATACATTAACGATTTTCGTTCCGGCTGGGACTCGAACCTCGGGCAACTCGCTTGGCAGCCCAACTCTCTAGCCAACGGGCTATCGGAGCTCTGTCGGATGGAGTCTTAAATATAATAAAAAACTAAAAATGCACCTTGGTTATTATTTATTTAAAACCTTGAAATCTACAGGTCAAATAGTTGACTCAGAATTAAGAACTCTACATAAATAATCAATATTTGCAAAGAAAAGGAATTGAAGAAAAAAAAAGAATTTTCAAATTAGAAAGTAAAAATGTACTATGATGATTTTCATTCCGATTGGGACTCGAACCTCGCGCCACTCGCTTGGAAGCCGAACGCTCTAGCCATCGGGCTATCGGAGTTCTGTCGGTCGGTGTCTTAAATATAATAAAAACTAAAAATGCACCTTGGTTATTATTGATTTAAAACTTTGAAATCTACAGGTCGAATAGTTGACTCAGAATTTTCATCAAAACATAAATAATCAATATTTGCAAAGAAAAGGATTTGAAAAAAAAAAGAATTTTCAAATTAGAAAGTAAAAATGTACAATGAAGATTTTCGTTCCGACTGGGACTCGAACCTCGGGCCACTCGCTTGGAAGCCCATCGCTCAAGCCTTCGGGCTGTCGGAGCTCTGTGATCGGAGTCTTAAATATAATAAAAACTAAAAATGCACCTTGGTTATTATTGATTTAAACTTTGAAATCTAAAGGTAGAATAATTAAATTGACTCAGAAATTTCATCCCTACATAAAAAATCAATATTCGCAAAAGAAGGAATTTAAAAAAAGGAATTTTAAATTAGAAAAATAAAATACATCGAAGGATTTCTTTCGACTGGGACTCGAACCTGGGGCCACTCGCATGGAAGTCCAAAGGTCTAGCCGTCGTGCTATCGGAGCTCTGAGTGGCGAAGTCTTATATATAATAAAAACTAAAAATGCACCTTGTTTTTTATTGATCTAAAATTTTGAAATCTACAGGTCGATCAGTCAAACTGACTCAGAAATTTTATTCCTACATAAATAATAAATATGCGCAAAAGAAAGGAAATTGAAAAAAAAAAAAAAAATTCAAATTAGAAGTAAAAATATACATTAACGATTTTCGTTCCGGCTGGGACTCGAACCTCGGGCAACTCACTTGGCAGCCCAACGCTCTAGCCATCGGGCTATCGGAGCTCTGTCGGTCGGAGTCATAAATATAATAAAAAACTAAAAATGCACCTTGGTTATTATTTATTGAAAACCTTGAAATCTACAGGTCAAATAGTTGACTCAGAATTAAGTAATCTACATAAATAATCAATATTTGCAAAGAAAGGAATTGAAGAAAAAAAAGAATTTTCAAATTGGAAAGTAAAAATGTACTATGATGATTTTCATTCCGATTGGGACTCGAACCTCGGGCCACTCTCTTGGAAGACGAACGCTCTAGCCATCGGGCTATCGGAGCTCTGTCGGTCGGTGTCTTAAATATAATAAAAACTAAAAATGCACCTTGGTTATTATTGATTTAAACTTTGAAATCTAAAGGTAGAATAATTAAATTGACTTAGAAATTTCATCCCTACATAAAAAATCAATATTCGCAAAAGAAAGAATTAAAAAAAAGGAATTTTAAATTAGAAAAATAAAATACATCGAAGGATTTCTTTCCGACTGGGACTCGAACCTCGGGCCACTCGCTTGGCAGCCCAACGCTCAAGCCTTCGGGCTGTCGGAGCTCTGTGGCCGGAGTCATAAATATAATGAAAAACTGAAAATGCACCTTGGTTATTTGTTTAAAACCTTGAAATCTACAGGTCAAATAGTTGACTCAGAATTAAGAACCCTACATAAATAATCAATATTCGCAAAAGAATAGAAATTAAAAAAAAAAAAAAGAATATTCAAATTAGAAGTAAAAATATACATTAACGATTTTCGTTCCGGCTGGGACTCGAACCCCGGGCAACTCGCTTGGCAGCCCAACTCTCTAACCATCGGGCTATCGGAGCTCTGTCGGACGGAGTCTTAAATATAATAAAAACGGAAAATGCACCTTGGTTATTATTGATTTAAAACTTTGAAATCTACAGGTCGAATAGTTGACTCAGAATTTTCATCAAAACATAAATAATCAATATTTGCAAAGAAAAGGATTTGAAAAAAAAAAGAATTTTCAAATTAGAAACTAAAAATGTACAATGAAGATTTTCGTTCCGACAGAGACTCGATCCTCGGGCCACTTGCTTGGCAGCCCAACGCTCAAGCCTTCGGGCTGTCTGAGCTCTGCGGCCATAGTCTTAAATATAATAAAAACTAAAAATGCACCTTGGTTATTATTTACTTAAAACCTTGAAATCTACAGGTCAAATAGTTGACTCAGAATTAAGAACCCTACATAAATAATCAATATTCGCAAAAGAATAGAAATTGAAAAAAAAAACAGAATATTCAAATTAGAAGTAAAAATATACATTAACGATTTTCGTTCCGGCATGGACTCAACATCGGGCAACTCGCTTGGCAGCCCAACTCTCTAGCCAACGGGCTATCGGAGCTCTGTCGCACGGAGTCTTAAATATAATAAAAAAATAAAAATGCACCTTGGTTATTATTTATTTAAAACCTTGAAATCTACAGTTCAAATAGTTGACTCAGAATTAAGAACTCTACATAAATAATCAATATTTGCAAAGAAAAGGATTTGAAAAAAAAAGAATTTTCAAATTAGAAAGTAAAAATGTACAATGAAGATTTTCGTTCCGACTGGGACTCGAACCTCGGGCCACTCGCTTGGCAGCCCAACGCTCAAGCCTTCAGGCTGTCTGAGCTCTGCGGCCGGAGTCTTAAATATAATAAAAACTAAAAATGCACCTTGGTTATTATTGATTTAAACTTTGAAATCTAAAGGTAGAATAATTAAATTGACTCAGAAATTTCATCCCTACATAAAAAATCAATATTCGCAAAAGAAGGAATTTTAAAAAAAGGAATTTTAAATTAGAAAAATAAAATACATCGCAGGATTTCTTTTCGACTGGGACTCGAACCTGGGGCCACTCGCATGGAAGTCCAACGGTCTAGCCGTTGTGCTATCGGAGCTCTGTGGGGCGAAGTCTTATATATAATAAAAACTAAAAATGCACCTTGTTTTTTATTGATTAAAATTTTGAAATCTACAGGTCGATCAGTCAAACTGACTCAGAATTTTTATCCCTACATAAATAATAAATATTCGCAAAAGAAAGGAAATTGAAAAAAAAAGAATATTCAAATTAGAAGTAAAAATATACATTAACGATTTTCGTTCCGGCTGGGACTCGAACCTAGGGCAACTCGCTTGGCAGCCCAACTCTCTAGCCATCGGGCTATCAGAGCTCTGTCGGACGGAGTCTTAAATATAATAAAAACTGAAAATGCACCTTGGTTATTATTGATTTAAAAGTTTGATATCTACAGGTCAAATAGTTGACTCAGAATTAAGAACCCTACAAAAATAATCAATATTCGCAAAAAAAAGGAAATTGAAAAAAAAAAGAGTTTTTTCAATTAGAATATAAAATGTACATTGAAGACTTTCGTTCCGACTGGGACTCGACCTCGGGCCACTCGCTTGGAAGCCCATCGCTCAAGCCTTCGGGCTGTCGGAGCTCTGTGATCGGAGTCTTAAATATAATAAAAACTAAAAATGCACCTTGGTTATTATTGATTTAAACTTTGAAATCTAAAGGTAGAATAATTAAATTGACTCAAAAATTAAATCCCTACATAAAAAATCAATATTCGCAAAAGAAGGAATTTTAAAAAAAAGGAATTTTAAATTAGAAAAATAAAATACATCGAAGGATTTCTTTTCGACTGGGACTCGAACCTGGGGCCACTCGCATGGAAGTCCAACGGTCTAGCCATCGGGCTATCAGAGCTCTGTCGCACGGAGTCTTAAGTATAATAAAAACTGAAAATGCACCTTGGTTATTATTGATTTAAAACTTTGAAATCTACAGGTCGTATAGTTGGCTCAGAATTTTAATCAAAACATAAATAATCAATATTTGCAAAGAAAAGGAATTGAAGAAAAAAAAAAGAATTTTCAAATTAAAAAGTAAAAATGTACAATGAAACTTTCGTTCCGACTGGGACTCGAACCTCGGGCAACGCGCTTGGCAGCCCAACTCTCTAGCCATCGGCCTATTGGAGCTCTGTCGGACGGAGTCTTAAATATAATAAAAAACTAAAAATGCACCTTGGTTATTATTTATTTAAAACCTTGAAATCTACAGGTCAAATAGTTGACTCAGAATTAAGAATCCTACATAAATAATCAATATTTGCAAAGAAAAGGAAATGAAGAAAAAAAAAAGGAATTATCAAATTAGAAAGTAAAAATGTACTATGATGATTTTCATTCCGATTGGGACTCGAACCTCTGGCCACTCGCTTGCAAGCCGAACGCTTTAGCCATCGGGCTATCGGAGCTCCGTCGGTCGGTGTCTTAAATATAATAAAAACAAAAAATGCACCTTGGTTATTATTGATTTAAAACTTTGAAATCTACAGGTCGAATAGTTGACTCAGAATTTTCATCAAAACATAAATAATCAACATTTGCAAAGAAAAGGATTTGAAAAAAAAAGAATTTTGAAATGTACAATGAAGATTGTCATTCCGACTGGGACTCGAACCTCGGGCCACTCTCTTGGCAGCCCAACGCTCTAGCCATCGGGCTATCGGAGCTCTGTCGGTTGGTGTCTTAAATATAATAAAAACTGAAAATGCACCTTGGTTATTATTGATTTAAAACTTTGAAATCTACAGGTCGAATAGTTGACTCAGAATTTTCATCAAAACATAAATAATCAACATTTGCAAAGAAAAGGATTTGAAAAAAAAAGAATTTTGAAATGTACAATGAAGATTGTCATTCCGACTGGGACTCGAACCTCGGGCCACTCACTTGGCAGCCCAACGCTCTAGCCATCGGGCTATCGGAGCTCTGTCGGTCGGAGTCATAAATATAATGAATAACTGAAAATGCACCTTGGTTATTATTTATTTAAAACCTTGAAATCTACAGGTCAAATAGTTGACTCAGAATTAAGAACCCTACATAAATACTCAATATTCGCAAAAGAAAGGAAATTGAAAAAAAAAGGAATTTTTTCAATTAGAATATAAAATGTACATTGAAGACTTTCGTTCCGACTGGGACTCGAACCTCGATCCACTCGCTTGGAAGCCCAACGCTCTAGCCATTGGACTATCGGAGCCTTGTCGATGGCAGTCCTAAATATAATAAAAACTAAAAATGCACCTTGGTTATTATTGATTTAAAACTTTGAAATCTACAGGTCGAATAGTTGACTCAGAATTTTCATCAAAACATAAATAATCAATATTTGCAAAGAAAAGGATTTGAAAAAAAAAAGAATTTTCAAATTAGAAAATGTACAATGAAGATTTTCGTTCCGACAGGGACTCGAACCTCGGGCAACTCGCTTGGCAGTCCAACGCTCAAGCCTTCGGGCTGTCTGAGCTCTGCGGCCGGAGTCTTAAATATAATAAAAACTAAAAATGCACCTCGGATATTATTGATTTAAAAGTTTGATATCTACAGGTCAAATAGTTGACTCAGAATTAAGAACCCTACATAAATAATCAATATTCGCAAAAGAAAGGAAATTGAAAAAAAAAAAAGAGTTTTTCCAATTAGAATATAAAATGTACATTGAAGACTTTCGTTCTGACTGGGACTCGACCTCGGGCCACTCGCTTGGAAGCCCATCGCTCATCCCTTCGGTCTGTCGGAGCTCTGTGATCGGAGTCTTAAATATAATAAAATCTAAAAATGCACCTTGGTTATTATTGATTTAAACTTTGAAATCTAAAGGTAGAATAATTAAATTGACTCAGAGATTTCATCCCTACATAAAAAATCAATATTCGCAAAAGAAGGAATTTTAAAAAAAAGGAATTTTAAATTAGAAAAATAAAATACATCGAAGGATTTCTTTCCGACTGGGACTCGAACCTGGGGCCACTCGCATGGAAGTCCAACGGTCTAGCCATCGGGCTATCGGAGCTCTATGGGGCGGAGTCTTATATATAATAAAAAGTAAAAATGCACCTTGGTTTTTATTGATTTAAAATTTTGAAATCTACAGGTCGATCAGTCAAACTGACTCAGAATTTTTATCCCTACATAAATAATAAATATTCGCAAAAGAAAGGAAATTGAAAAAAAAAGAATATTCAAATTAGAAAATAAAAGGTTCATTGAAGATTTTCGTTCCGACTGGGACTCGAACCTCGAGCTACTCGCTTGGCAGAACAACGTTCTAGCGATCGGGGTATCGGAGCTCTGTCGGTCGGTGTCTTAAATATAATAAAAACTGAAAATGCACCTTGGTTATTATTAATTTAAAACTTTGAAATCTACAGGTCGAATAGTTGACTCAGAATTTTCATCAAAACATAAATAATCAATATTTGCAAAGAAAAGGATTTGAAAAAAAAAAGAATTTTGAAATTAGAAAGTAAAAATGTACAATGAAGATTGTCATTCCGACTGGGACTCGAACCTCGGGCCACTCACTTGGCAGCCCAACGCTCTAGCCATCGGGCTATCGGAGCTCTGTCGGTCGGAGTCATAAATGTAATGAAAAACTGAAAATGCACCTTGGTTATTATTTATTTAAAACCTTGAAATCTACAGGTCAAATAGTTGACTCAGAATTAAGAACCCTACATAAATAATCAATATTCGCAAAAGAAAGGAAATTGAAAAAAAAGGAATTTTTTCAATTAGAATATAAAATGTACATTGAAGACTTTCGTTCCGACTGGGACTCGAACTTCGATCCACTCGCTTGGCAACCCAACGCTCAAGCCTTCGGGCTGTCGGAGCTCTGTGATCGGAGTCTTAAATATAATAAAAACTAAAAATGCAACTTGGTTATTATTGATTTAAACTTTGAAATCTAAAGGTAGAATAATTAAATTGACTCAGAAATTTCATCCCTACATAAAAAATCAATATTCGCAAAAGAAGGAATTTAAAAAAAAGGAATTTTAAATTAGAAAATAAAATACATCGAAGGATTTCTTTTCGACTGGGACTCGAACCTGGGGCCACTCGCATGGAAGTCCAACGGTCTAGCCGTCGTGCTATCGGAGCTCTGTGGGGCGAAGTCTTATATATAATAAAAACTAAAAATGCACCTTGTTTTTTATTGATTAAAATTTTGAAATCTACAGGTCGATCAGTCAAACTGACTCAGAATTTTTATCCCTACATAAATAATAAATATTCGCAAAAGAAAGGAAATTGAAAAAAAAAGAATATTCAAATTAGAAGTAAAAATATACATTAACGATTTTCGTTCCGGCTGGGACTCGAACCTCGGGCAACTCGCTTGGCAGCCCAACTCTCTAGCCATCGGGCTATCAGAGCGCTGTCGCACGGAGTCTTAAATATAATAAAAACTGAAAATGCACCTTGGTTATTATTGATTTAAAACTTTGAAATCTACAGGTCGTATAGTTGGCTCAGAATTTTAATCAAAACATAAATAATCAATATTTGCAAAGAAAAGGAATTGAAGAAAAAAAAAGAATTTTCAAATTAGAAAGTAAAAATGTACAATGAAGATTTTCGTTCCGACTGGGACTCGAACCTCGGCCCACTCGCTTGGCAGCCCAACGCTCAAGCCTTCGGGCTGTCGGAGCTCTGTGGCCGGAGTCTTAAATATAATAAAAAACTAAAAATGCACCTTGGTTATTATTTATTAAAAACCTTGAAATCTACAGGTCAAATAGTTGACTCAGAATTAAGAACCCTACATAAATAATCAATATTCGCAAAAGAATAGAAATTGAAAAAAAAGAATATTCAAATTAGAAGTAAAAATATACATTAACGATTTTCGTTCCGGCTGGGATTCGAACCTCGGGCAACGCGCTTGGCAGCCCAACTCTCTAGCCATCGGGCTATCGGAGCTCTGTCGGTCGGTGTCTTAAATATAATAAAAACAAAAAATGCA
Source organism: Uloborus diversus (assembly GCF_026930045.1). NCBI lineage: Eukaryota > Metazoa > Arthropoda > Arachnida > Araneae > Uloboridae > Uloborus > Uloborus diversus. Next base: position 122,609 of record NW_026558673.1, on the reverse strand, counting down.
CCTTGGTTATTATTGATTTAAAACTTTGAAATCTACAGGTCGAATAGTTGACTCAGAATTTTCATCAAAACATAAATAATCAATATTTGCAAAGAAAAGGATTTGAAAAAAAAGAATTTTCAAATTAGAAAGTAAAAATGTACAATGAAGATTTTCGTTCCGACTGGGCCTCGAACCTCGGGCCACTCGCTTGGCAGCCCAACGCTCAAGCCTTCGGGCTGTCTGAGCTCTGCGGCCGGAGTCTTAAATATAATAAAAACTGAAAATGCACCTTGGTTATTATTGATTTAAAACTTTGAAATCTACAGGTCGTATAGTTGACTCAGAATTTTCATCAAAACATAAATAATCAATATTTGCAAAGAAAAGGATTTGAAAAAAAAAAGAATTTTCAAATTAGAAAGTAAAAATGTACAATGAAGATTTTCGTTCCGACTGGGACTCGAACCTCGGCTCACTCGCTTGGCAGCCCAACGCTCAAGCCTTCGGGCTGTCGGAGCTCTGTGGCCGGAGTCATAAATATAATGAAAAACTGAAAATGCACCTTGGTTATTTGTTTAAAACCTTGAAATCTACAGGTCAAATAGTTGACTCAGAATTAAGAACCCTACATAAATAATCAATATTCGCAAAAGAATAGAAATTGAAAAAAAAAAAGAATATTCAAATTAGAAGTAAAAATATACATTAACGATTTTCGTTCCGGCTGGGACTCGAACCCCGGGCAACTCGCTTGGCAGCCCAACTCTCTAGCCATCGGGCTATCGGAGCTCTGTCGGACGGAGTCTTAAATATAATAAAAACGGAAAATGCACCTTGGTTATTATTGATTTAAAACTTTGAAATCTACAGGTCGAATAGTTGACTCAGAATTTTCATCAAAACATAAATAATCAATATTTGCAAAGAAAAGGATTTGAAAAAAAAAAGAATTTTCAAATTAGAAACTAAAAATGTACAATGAAGATTTTCGTTCCGACAGAGACTCGATCCTCGGGCCACTTGCTTGGCAGCCCAACGCTCAAGCCTTCGGGCTGTCTGAGCTCTGCGGCCATAGTCTTAAATATAATAAAAACTAAAAATGCACCTTGGTTATTATTTACTTAAAACCTTGAAATCTACAGGTCAAATAGTTGACTCAGAATTAAGAACCCTACATAAATAATCAATATTCGCAAAAGAATAGAAATTGAAAAAAAAAAGAATATTCAAATTAGAAGTAAAAATATACATTAACGATTTTCGTTCCGGCATGGACTCAACATCGGGCAACTCGCTTGGCAGCCCAACTCTCTAGTTAACGGGCTATCGGAGCTCTGTCGCACGGAGTCTTAAATATAATAAAAAAATAAAAATGCACCTTGGTTATTATTTATTTAAAACCTTGAAATCTACAGTTCAAATAGTTGACTCAGAATTAAGAACTCTACATAAATAATCAATATTTGCAAAGAAAAGGATTTGAAAAAAAAAGAATTTTCAAATTAGAAAGTAAAAATGTACAATGAAGATTTTCGTTCCGACTGGGACTCGAACCTCGGGCCACTCGCTTGGCAGCCCAACGCTCAAGCCTTCAGGCTGTCTGAGCTCTGCGGCCGGAGTCTTAAATATAATAAAAACTAAAAATGCACCTTGGTTATTATTGATTTAAACTTTGAAATCTAAAGGTAGAATAATTAAATTGACTCAGAAATTTCATCCCTACATAAAAAATCAATATTCGCAAAAGAAGGAATTTTAAAAAAAGGAATTTTAAATTAGAAAAATAAAATACATCGCAGGATTTCTTTTCGACTGGGACTCGAACCTGGGGCCACTCGCATGGAAGTCCAACGGTCTAGCCGTCGTGCTATCGGAGCTCTGTGGGGCGAAGTCTTATATATAATAAAAACTAAAAATGCACCTTGTTTTTTATTGATTAAAATTTTGAAATCTACAGGTCGATCAGTCAAACTGACTCAGAATTTTTATCCCTACATAAATAATAAATATTCGCAAAAGAAAGGAAATTGAAAAAAAAAGAATATTCAAATTAGAAGTAAAAATATACATTAACGATTTTCGTTCCGGCTGGGACTCGAACCTAGGGCAACTCGCTTGGCAGCCCAACTCTCTAGCCATCGGGCTATCAGAGCTCTGTGATCGGAGTCTTAAATATAATAAAAACTAAAAATGCACCTTGGTTATTATTGATTTAAACTTTGAAATCTAAAGGTAGAATAATTAAATTGACTCAAAAATTTCATCCCTACATAAAAAATCAATATTCGCAAAAGAAGGAATTTTAAAAAAAAGGAATTTTAAATTAGAAAAATAAAATACATCGAAGGATTTCTTTTCGACTGGGACTCGAACCTGGGGCCACTCGCATGGAAGTCCAACGGTCTAGCCATCGGGCTATCAGAGCTCTGTCGCACGGAGTCTTAAATATAATAAAAACTGAAAATGCACCTTGGTTATTATTGATTTAAAACTTTGAAATCTACAGGTCGTATAGTTGGCTCAGAATTTTAATCAAAACATAAATAATCAATATTTGCAAAGAAAAGGAATTGAAGAAAAAAAAAAGAATTTTCAAATTAAAAAGTAAAAATGTACAATGAAACTTTCGTTCCGACTGGGACTCGAACCTCGGGCAACGCGCTTGGCAGCCCAACTCTCTAGCCATCGGCCTATTGGAGCTCTGTCGGACGGAGTCTTAAATATAATAAAAAACTAAAAATGCACCTTGGTTATTATTTATTTAAAACCTTGAAATCTACAGGTCAAATAGTTGACTCAGAATTAAGAATCCTACATAAATAATCAATATTTGCAAAGAAAAGGAAATGAAGAAAAAAAAAAAGGAATTATCAAATTAGAAAGTAAAAATGTACTATGATGATTTTCATTCCGATTGGGACTCGAACCTCTGGCCACTCGCTTGCAAGCCGAACGCTTTAGCCATCGGGCTATCGGAGCTCCGTCGGTCGGTGTCTTAAATATAATAAAAACAAAAAATGCACCTTGGTTATTATTGATTTAAAACTTTGAAATCTACAGGTCGAATAGTTGACTCAGAATTTTCATCAAAACATAAATAATCAACATTTGCAAAGAAAAGGATTTGAAAAAAAAAGAATTTTGAAATGGACAATGAAGATTGTCATTCCGACTGGGACTCGAACCTCGGGCCACTCTCTTGGCAGCCCAACGCTCTAGCCATCGGGCTATCGGAGCTCTGTCGGTTGGTGTCTTAAATATAATAAAAACTGAAAATGCACCTTGGTTATTATTGATTTAAAACTTTGAAATCTACAGGTCGAATAGTTGACTCAGAATTTTCATCAAAACATAAATAATCAACATTTGCAAAGAAAAGGATTTGAAAAAAAAAGAATTTTGAAATGTACAATGAAGATTGTCATTCCGACTGGGACTCGAACCTCGGGCCACTCACTTGGCAGCCCAACGCTCTAGCCATCGGGCTATCGGAGCTCTGTCGGTCGGAGTCATAAATATAATGAATAACTGAAAATGCACCTTGGTTATTATTTATTTAAAACCTTGAAATCTACAGGTCAAATAGTTGACTCAGAATTAAGAACCCTACATAAATACTCAATATTCGCAAAAGAAAGGAAATTGAAAAAAAAAGGAATTTTTTCAATTAGAATATAAAATGTACATTGAAGACTTTCGTTCCGACTGGGACTCGAACCTCGATCCACTCGCTTGGAAGCCCAACGCTCTAGCCATTGGACTATCGGAGCCTTGTCGATGGCAGTCCTAAATATAATAAAAACTAAAAATGCACCTTGGTTATTATTGATTTAAAACTTTGAAATCTACAGGTCGAATAGTTGACTCAGAATTTTCATCAAAACATAAATAATCAATATTTGCAAAGAAAAGGATTTGAAAAAAAAAAGAATTTTCAAATTAGAAAATGTACAATGAAGATTTTCGTTCCGACAGGGACTCGAACCTCGGGCAACTCGCTTGGCTATCCAACGCTCAAGCCTTCGGGCTGTCTGAGCTCTGCGGCCGGAGTCTTAAATATAATAAAAACTAAAAATGCACCTCGGATATTATTGATTTAAAAGTTTGATATCTACAGGTCAAATAGTTGACTCAGAATTAAGAACCCTACATAAATAATCAATATTCGCAAAAGAAAGGAAATTGAAAAAAAAAAGAGTTTTTCCAATTAGAATATAAAATGTACATTGAAGACTTTCGTTCTGACTGGGACTCGACCTCGGGCCACTCGCTTGGAAGCCCATCGCTCATCCCTTCGGTCTGTCGGAGCTCTGTGATCGGAGTCTTAAATATAATAAAATCTAAAAATGCACCTTGGTTATTATTGATTTAAACTTTGAAATCTAAAGGTAGAATAATTAAATTGACTCAGAGATTTCATCCCTACATAAAAAATCAATATTCGCAAAAGAAGGAATTTTAAAAAAAAGGAATTTTAAATTAGAAAAATAAAATACATCGAAGGATTTCTTTCCGACTGGGACTCGAACCTGGGGCCACTCGCATGGAAGTCCAACGGTCTAGCCATCGGGCTATCGGAGCTCTATGGGGCGGAGTCTTATATATAATAAAAAGTAAAAATGCACCTTGGTTTTTATTGATTTAAAATTTTGAAATCTACAGGTCGATCAGTCAAACTGACTCAGAATTTTTATCCCTACATAAATAATAAATATTCGCAAAAGAAAGGAAATTGAAAAAAAAAAGAATATTCAAATTAGAAAATAAAAGGTTCATTGAAGATTTTCGTTCCGACTGGGACTCGAACCTCGAGCTACTCGCTTGGCAGAACAACGTTCTAGCGATCGGGGTATCGGAGCTCTGTCGGTCGGTGTCTTAAATATAATAAAAACTGAAAATGCACCTTGGTTATTATTAATTTAAAACTTTGAAATCTACAGGTCGAATAGTTGACTCAGAATTTTCATCAAAACATAAATAATCAATATTTGCAAAGAAAAGGATTTGAAAAAAAAAAGAATTTTGAAATTAGAAAGTAAAAATGTACAATGAAGATTGTCATTCCGACTGGGACTCGAACCTCGGGCCACTCACTTGGCAGCCCAACGCTCTAGCCATCGGGCTATCGGAGCTCTGTCGGTCGGAGTCATAAATGTAATGAAAAACTGAAAATGCACCTTGGTTATTATTTATTTAAAACCTTGAAATCTACAGGTCAAATAGTTGACTCAGAATTAAGAACCCTACATAAATAATCAATATTCGCAAAAGAAAGGAAATTGAAAAAAAAAGGAATTTTTTCAATTAGAATATAAAATGTACATTGAAGACTTTCGTTCCGACTGGGACTCGAACTTCGATCCACTCGCTTGGCAACCCAACGCTCAAGCCTTCGGGCTGTCGGAGCTCTGTGATCGGAGTCTTAAATATAATAAAAACTAAAAATGCAACTTGGTTATTATTGATTTAAACTTTGAAATCTAAAGGTAGAATAATTAAATTGACTCAGAAATTTCATCCCTACATAAAAAATCAATATTCGCAAAAGAAGGAATTTAAAAAAAAGGAATTTTAAATTAGAAAATAAAATACATCGAAGGATTTCTTTTCGACTGGGACTCGAACCTGGGGCCACTCGCATGGAAGTCCAACGGTCTAGCCGTCGTGCTATCGGAGCTCTGTGGGGCGAAGTCTTATATATAATAAAAACTAAAAATGCACCTTGTTTTTTATTGATTAAAATTTTGAAATCTACAGGTCGATCAGTCAAACTGACTCAGAATTTTTATCCCTACATAAATAATAAATATTCGCAAAAGAAAGGAAATTGAAAAAAAAAGAATATTCAAATTAGAAGTAAAAATATACATTAACGATTTTCGTTCCGGCTGGGACTCGAACCTCGGGCAACTCGCTTGGCAGCCCAACTCTCTAGCCATCGGGCTATCAGAGCGCTGTCGCACGGAGTCTTAAATATAATAAAAACTGAAAATGCACCTTGGTTATTATTGATTTAAAACTTTGAAATCTACAGGTCGTATAGTTGGCTCAGAATTTTAATCAAAACATAAATAATCAATATTTGCAAAGAAAAGGAATTGAAGAAAAAAAAAGAATTTTCAAATTAGAAAGTAAAAATGTACAATGAAGATTTTCGTTCCGACTGGGACTCGAACCTCGGCCCACTCGCTTGGCAGCCCAACGCTCAAGCCTTCGGGCTGTCGGAGCTCTGTGGCCGGAGTCTTAAATATAATAAAAAACTAAAAATGCACCTTGGTTATTATTTATTAAAAACCTTGAAATCTACAGGTCAAATAGTTGACTCAGAATTAAGAACCCTACATAAATAATCAATATTCGCAAAAGAATAGAAATTGAAAAAAAAGAATATTCAAATTAGAAGTAAAAATATACATTAACGATTTTCGTTCCGGCTGGGATTCGAACCTCGGGCAACGCGCTTGGCAGCCCAACTCTCTAGCCATCGGGCTATCGGAGCTCTGTCGGTCGGTGTCTTAAATATAATAAAAACAAAAAATGCACCTTGGTTATTATTGATTTAAAACTTTGAAATCTACAGGTCGAATAGTTGACTCAGAATTTTCATCAAAACATAAATAATCAATATTTGCAAAGAAAAGGATTTGAAAAAAAAGAATTTTCAAATTAGAAAGTAAAAATGTACAATGAAGATTTTCGTTCCGACTGGGCCTCCAACCTCGGGCCACTCGCTTGGCAGCCCAACGCTCAAGCCTTCGGGCTGTCTGAGCTCTGCGGCCGGAGTCTTAAATATAATAAAAACTGAAAATGCACCTTGGTTATTATTGATTTAAAACTTTGAAATCTACAGGTCGTATAGTTGGCTCAGAATTTTAATCAAAACATAAATAATCAATATTTGCAAAGAAAAGGAATTGAAGAAAAAAAAAGAATTTTCAAATTAGAAAGTAAAAATGTACAATGAAGATTTTCGTTCCGACTGGGACTCGAACCTCGGCCCACTCGCTTGGCAGCCCAACGCTCAAGCCTTCGGGCTGTCGGAGCTCTGTGGCCGGAGTCTTAAATATAATAAAAAACTAAAAATGCACCTTGGTTATTATTTATTAAAAACCTTGAAATCTACAGGTCAAATAGTTGACTCAGAATTAAGAACCCTACATAAATAATCAATATTCGCAAAAGAATAGAAATTGAAAAAAAAGAATATTCAAATTAGAAGTAAAAATATACATTAACGATTTTTGTTCCGGCTGGGATTCGAACCTCGGGCAACGCGCTTGGCAGCCCAACTCTCTAGCCATCGGGCTATCGGAGCTCTGTCGGTCGGTGTCTTAAATATAATAAAAACAAAAAATGCACCTTGGTTATTATTGATTTAAAACTTTGAAATCTACAGGTCGAATAGTTGACTCAGAATTTTCATCAAAACATAAATAATCAATATTTGCAAAGAAAAGGATTTGAAAAAAAAGAATTTTCAAATTAGAAAGTAAAAATGTACAATGAAGATTTTCGTTCCGACTGGGCCTCGAACCTCGGGCCACTCGCTTGGCAGCCCAACGCTCAAGCCTTCGGGCTGTCTGAGCTCTGCGGCCGGAGTCTTAAATATAATAAAAACTAAAAATGCACCTTGGATATTATTGATTTAAAAGTTTGATATCTACAGGTCAAATAGTTGACTCAGAATTAAGAACCCTACATAAATAATCAATATTCGCAAAAGAAAGGAAATTGAAAAAAAAAAGTTTTTCCAATTAGAATATAAAATGTACATTGAAGACTTTCGTTCTGACTGGGACTCGACCTCGGGCCACTCGCTTGGAAGCCCATCGCTCTTGCCTTCGGTCTGTCGGAGCTCTGTGATCGGAGTCTTAAATATAATAAAAACTAAAAATGCACCTTGGTTATTATTGATTTAAACTTTGAAATCTAAAGGTAGAGTAATTGAATTGACTCAGAGATTTCATCCCTACATAAAAAATCAATATTCGCAAAAGAAGGAATTTAAAAAAAAAGTAATTTTAAATTAGAAAAATAAAATACATCGAAGGATTTCTTTCCGACTGGGACTCGAACCTGGGGCCACTCGCATGGAAGTCCAACGGTCTGGCCAACGGGCTATCGGAGCTCTGTGGGGCGGGGTCTTATATATAATAAAAAGTAAAAATGCACCTTGGTTTTTATTGATTTAAAATTTTGAAATCTACAGGTCGATCAGTCAAACTGACTCAGAATTTTTATCCCTACATAAATAATAAATATTCGCAAAAGAAAGGAAATTGAAAAAAAAAGAATATTCAAATTAGAAAATAAAATGTTCAGTGAAGATTTTCGTTCCGACTGGGACTCGAACCTCGAGCTACTCGCTTGGCAGAACAACGTTCTAGCGATCGGGGTATCGGAGCTCTGTCGGTCGGTGTCTTAAATATAATAAAAACTGAAAATGCACCTTGGTTATTATTAATTTAAAACTTTGAAATCTACAGGTCGAATAGTTGACGCAGAATTAAGAACCCTACATAAATAATCAATATTCGCAAAAGAAAGGAAATTGAAAAAAAAAAGGAATTTTTTCAATTAGAATATAAAATGTACATTGAAGACTTTCGTTCCGACTGGGACTCAAACCTCGATCCACTCGCTTGGAAGACCAACGCTCTAGCCATTGAACTATCGGAGCTTTGTCGCTCGCAATCTTAAATATAATAAAAACTAAAAATGCACCTTGGTTATTATTGATTTAAAACTTTGAAATCTACAGGTCGAATAGTTGACTCAGAATTTTCATCAAAACATAAATAATCAATATTTGCAAAGAAAAGGATTTGAAAAAAAAAAGAATTTTCAAATTAGAAAGTAAAAATGTACAATGAAGATTTTCGTTCCGACAGGGACTCGAACCTCGGGCCACTCGCTTGGCAGACCAACGCTCAAGCCTTCGGGCTGTCGGAGCTCTGTGATCAGAGTCTTAAATATAATAAAAACTAAAAATGCAACTTGGTTATTATTGATTTAAACTTTGAAATCTAAAGGTAGAATAATTAAATTGACTCAGAAATTTCATCCCTACATAAAAAATCAATATTCGCAAAAGAAGGAATTTAAAAAAAAGGAATTTTAAATTAGAAAAATAAAATACATCGAAGGATTTCTTTTCGACTGGGACTCGAACCTGGGGCCACTCGAATGGAAGTCCAACGGTCTAGCCGTCGTGCTATCGGAGCTCTGTGGGGCGAAGTCTTATATATAATAAAAACTAAAAATGCACCTTGTTTTTTATTGATTAAAATTTTGAAATCTACAGGTCGATCAGTCAAACTGACTCAGAATTTTTATCCCTACATAAATAATAAATATTCGCAAAAGAAAAGAAATTGAAAAAAAAAAAGAATATTCAAATTAGAAGTAAAAATACACATTAACGATTTTCGTTCCGGCTGGGACTCGAACCTCGGGCAACTCGCTTGGCAGCCCAACCATTGAACTATCGGAGCTTTGTCGCTCGCAATCTTAAATATAATAAAAACTAAAAATGCACCTTGGTTATTATTGATTTAAAACTTTAAAATCTACAGGTCGTATAGTTGGCTCAGAATTTTAATCAAAACATAAATAATCAATATTTGCAAAGAAAAGGAATTGAGGAAAAAAAAGAATTTTCAAATTAGAAAGTAAAAATGTACAATGAAGATTTTCGTTCCGACTGGGACTCGAACCTCGGCCCACTCGCTTGGCAGCCCATTGCTCAAGCCTTCGGGCTGTCGGAGCTCTGTGGCCGGAGTCTTAAATATAATAAAAAACTAAAAATGCACCTTGGTTATTATTTATTAAAAACCTTGAAATCTACAAGTCAAATAGTTGACTCAGAATTAAGAACCCTACATAAATAATAAATATTCGCAAAAGAAAGGAAATTGAAAAAAAAAGAATATTCAAATTAGAAGTAAAAATATACATTAACGATTTTCGTTCCGGCTGGGACTCGAACCTCGGGCCACTCGCTTGGAAGCCGAACGCTCTAGACATCGGGCTATCGGAGCTCTGTCGGTCGGAGTCATAAATATAATGAAAAACTGAAAATGCACCTTGGTTATTATTTATTTAAAACCTTGAAATCTACAGGTCAAATAGTTGACTCAGAATTAGGAACCCTACATAAATAATCAATATTCGCAAAAGAAAGGAAATTGAAACTGGGACTCAAACCTCGATCCACTCGCTTGGAAGCCCAACGCTCTAGCCATTGGACTATCGGAGCTTTGTCGATCGCAGTCTTAAATATAATAAAAACTAAAAATGCACCTTGGTTATTATTGATTTAAAACTTTGAAATCTACAGGTCGAATAGTTGACTCAGAATTTTCATCAAAACATAAATAATCAATATTTGCAAAGAAAAGGATTTGAAAAAAAAAAGAATTTTCAAATTAGAAAGTAAAAACGTACAATGAAGATTTTCGTTCCGACAGGAAGTCGAACCTCGGGCCACTCGCTTGGCAGTCCAACGCTCAAGCCTTCGGGCTGTCTGAGCTCTGCGGCCGGAGTCTGAAATATAATAAAAACAAAAAATGCTCCTTGGTAATTATTGATTCAAACACTTTGAAATTTACAGGTCGAATAATTAAACTGACTCAGAATTTTTCTCCCTACATAAATAATCAATACTCGCAAAAGAGAAAAATTAAAAAAAAAAAGAAGAAGAATTTTCAAATTAGGAACTAAAAATATAAATTGAAGATTTTCGCTCAGGCTGGGACTCGAACCCAAGGCCACTCGCTTGGAAGCCCAACACTCTAACCATTAGTCTATCGGAGCTCTGTCGGTCGGAGTTTTAAATATAATAAAAACAAAAATGCACCTTGGTAATTATTTATTTAAACACTTTGAAATCTGCCGGTCGAAAAATTAAACTGACTCAGAATTTTCTTCCCTACATAAATAATCAATATTTGCAAAGGAAAGAAATTGAAAAAAAAAAGAATTTTCAAATTAGAAAAGAAATATATACACTGAAGGTATTTGCTCCGGCTGGGACTCGAACCCAGGCGACTCGCTTGGAAGACCAGCGGTCTAGCCTTTAGGCTATCGGAGTTCTGTCGAGAGGAGTCTTACTGCCTGACTGAGACTGCCTGACTGAGACTGCCTGACTGACAGACTGACTCACTGACTGACTGATACTGACTAAATGACTGACTCACTGACTGACCGAGACTGACTGACTGACTCACTGACTGACCGAGACTGACTGACTAACTGCCTGACTGACTGAGACTGGACTGACTGACTGACTAACTGACTGACTGAGACTGACTGACTGAATGCTTGACTGTCTGACTGACTATTTCACTGACTGACTAAATGACTAAATGACTGACTGACACTGACTGACTGACTGCTTGACTGCCTGACTGACTGTTTGACTGACTAACTGACTGACTGACACTGACTGACTGACTGCTTGACTGCCTGACTGACTGCTTGACTGACTAACTGACTGGACAGGACTGACCGACTGACTGACTGACTGAATGACTGACTGACTGACTGACCGAGACTGACTGACTGACTGACTGAGACTGGACTGGACTGACTGACTGACTGACTGACTGACTGACTGAGACTGACTGACTGACTGACTGACTGAGACTGACTGAATGAATGACTAACTGACTGACTGACTGACAGAATGACTGAATGAGGCTGAGTGACTGACTGACTGCCTGACTGACTGACTGACTGAATGACTAGCTGACTGAGACTAAATGACTGACTGCCTGACTGACCGAGTGACTGACTGACAGGACTGACTGACTGACTGACTGAGACTGAATGACTGACTGCCTAACTGATTGAGTGACTGAATGACTAAGTGACTGACTGACTGACTGAGACTGGACTGGACTGACTGACTGACTGACTGAGACTGACTGACTGACTGACTCACTGAGACTGACTGAATGAATGACTAACTGACTAACTGACTGACAGAATGACTGAATGAGGCAGAGTGACTGACTGACTGCCTGACTGACTGACTGACTGAATGACTAGATGACTGAGACTAAATGACTGACTGCCTGACTGACCGAGTGACTGACTGACAGGACTGACTGACTGACTGACTGACTGAGACTGAATGACTGACTGCCTAACTGACTGAGTGACTGAATGACTAACTGACTGATTGATTGCTTAAGTGACTGACTGACTGACTGCTTGACTGACTGAATGGACTGGACTGACCGACTGACAGACTGACTGGCTGTCAGAGACTGACTGATTGACTGTCGGACTGACTGACTGACTTCGCAAAAGGGAAAAATAAAAAAAAATATCAAATTAGAAAAAAATACATGCATTTAAGATTTTCTTTCCGGCTGGGATTCGAACCCAGGGCTACACGCATGGAAGCCCAACGCTCTCGCCAATGGACTATCGGATCTCGGTTGGCCGGTGTCTTAATTATAATAAAAACAAAAAATGCACCTTGGTAATTATTGATCTAAAATCTTTGAAATCTACAGGTCGAATAATTAAACTGACTCAGAATTTTCTTCCGTATATAAATAATCGATATTTGCAAAAGAAAGAAAATGAAAAAAAAAAAAAAGAATTTTCAAATTAGAAAAGAAATATATACATTGAAGATTTTCGTTGCGGCCGGGACTCGAACCCAGTACCACGCACTTGGAAACCAACGCGGTAGCCATTAGGCTATCGGAGCTCTGTCGATGGAAGTCTTAAATATAATAAAAACAAAAAATGCACCTTGGTAATTATTGATTCAAACACTTTGAAATTTACAGGTCGAATAATTAAACTGACTCAGAATTTTTCTCCCTACATAAATAATCAATATTCACAAAAGAGAAAAATTAAAAAAAAAGAAGAAGAATTTTCAAATTAGAAACTAAAAATATAAATTGAAGATTTTCGCTCAGGCTGGGACTCGAACCCAGGGCCACTCGCTTGGAAGCCCAACACTCTAACCATTAGTCTATCGGAGCTCTGTCGGTCGGAGTTTTAAATATAATAAAAACAAAAATGCACCTTGGTAATTATTTATTTAAACACTTTGAAATCTGCCGGTCGAAAAATTAAACTGACTCAGAATTTTCTTCCCTACATAAATAATCAATATTTGCAAAGGAAAGAAATTGAAAAAAAAAAGAATTTTCAAATTAGAAAAGAAATACATACACTGAAGATATTTGCTCCGGCTGGGACTCGAACCCAGGCGACTCGCTTGGAAGACCAGCGGTCTAGCCTTTAGGCTATCGGAGTTCTGTCGAGAGGAGTCTTACTGCCTGACTGAGACTGCCTGACTGACAGACTGACTCACTGACTGACTGATACTGACTAAATGACTGACTCACTGACTGACCGAGACTGACTGACTGACTCACTGACTGACCGAGACTGACTGACTAACTGCCTGACTGACTGAGACTGGACTGACTGACTGACTAACTGACTGACTGAGACTGACTGACTGACTGCTTGACTGACTGACTGACTATTTCACTGACTGACTAAATGACTAAATGACTGACTGACACTGACTGACTGACTGCTTGACTGCCTGACTGACTGCTTGACTGACTAACTGACTGACTGACACTGACTGACTGACTGCTTGACTGCCTGACTGACTGCTTGACAGACTAACTGACTGGACAGGACTGACCGACTGACTGACTAACTGAATGACTGACTGACTGACTGACCGAGACTGACTGACTGACTGACTGAGACTGGACTGGACTGACTGACTGACTGACTGACTGACTGAGACTGACTGACTGACTGACTGACTGAGACTGACTGAATGAATGACTAACTGACTGACTGACTGACAGAATGACTGAATGAGGCTGAGTGACTGACTGACTGCCTGACTGACTGACTGACTGAATGACTAGCTGACTGAGACTAAATGACTGACTGCCTGACTGACTGAGTGACTGAATGACTAACTGACTGATTGATTGCTTAAGTGACTGACTGACTGACTGCTTGACTGACTGAATGGACTGGACTGACCGACTGACAGACTGACTGGCTGACAGAGACTGACTGATTGACTGTCGGACTGACTGACTGACTTCGCAAAAGGGAAAAATAAAAAAAAATATCAAATTAGAAAAAAATACATGCATTTAAGATTTTCTTTCCGGCTGGGATTCGAACCCAGGGCTACACGCATGGAAGCCCAACGCTCTCGCCAATGGACTATCGGATCTCGGTTGGCCGGTGTCTTAATTATAATAAAAACAAAAAATGCACCTTGGTAATTATTGATCTAAAATCTTTGAAATCTACAGGTCGAATAATTAAACTGACTCAGAATTTTCTTCCGTATATAAATAATCGATATTTGCAAAAGAAAGAAAATGAAAAAAAAAAAAGAATTTTCAAATTAGAAAAGAAATATATACATTGAAGATTTTCGTTGCGGCCGGGACTCGAACCCAGTACCACGCGCTTGGAACCCAACGCGGTAGCCATTAGGCTATCGGAGCTCTGTCGATGGAAGTCTTAAATATAATAACAACAAAAAATGCACCTTGGTAATTATTGATTCAAACACTTTGAAATTTACAGGTCGAATAATTAAACTGACTCAGAATTTTTCTCCCTACATAAATAATCAATATTCGCAAAAGAGAAAAATTAAAAAAAAAGAAGAAGAATTTTCAAATTAGAAACTAAAAATAAAAATTGACGATTTTCGCTCAGGCTGGGACTCGAACCCAGGGCCACTCGCTTGGAAGCCCAACGGTCTAGCCAGTAGGCTATCGGAGCACTGACGGTCGGAGTTTTAGATATAATAAAAACAAAAAATGCACCTTGGCAATTATTGATTCAAACACTTTGAAATCTGCGGGTCGAAAAATTAAACTGACTCAGAATTTTCTTCCCTACATAAATAATCAATACTCGCAAAAGAGAAAAATTAAAAAAAAAGAAGAAGAATTTTCAAATTAGAAACTAAAAATATAAATTGAAGATTTTCGCTCAGGCTGGGACTCGAACCCAGGGCCACTCGCTTGGAAGCCCAACACTCTAACCATTAGTCTATCGGAGCTCTGTCGGTCGGAGTTTTAAATATAATAAAAACAAAAATGCACCTTGGTAATTATTTATTTAAACACTTTGAAATCTGCCGGTCGAAAAATTAAACTGACTCAGAATTTTCTTCCCTACATAAATAATCAATATTTGCAAAGGAAAGAAATTGAAAAAAAAAAGAATTTTCAAATTAGAAAAGAAATATATACACTGAAGATATTTGCTCCGGCTGGGACTCGAACCCAGGCGACTCGCTTGGAAGACCAGCGGTCTAGCCTTTAGGCTATCGGAGTTCTGTCGAGAGGAGTCTTACTGCCTGACTGAGACTGCCTGACTGACAGACTGACTCACTGACTGACTGATACTGACTAAATGACTGACTCACTGACTGACCGAGACTGACTGACTGACTCACTGACTGACCGAGACTGACTGACTACCTGCCTGACTGACTGAGACTGGACTGACTGACTGACTGACTGAGACTGGACTGACTGACTGACTGCTTGACTGACTGACTGACTATTTCACTGACTGACTAAATGACTAAATGACTGACTGACACTGACTGACTGACTGCTTGACTGCCTGACTGACTGCTTGACTGACTAACTGACTGACTGACACTGACTGACTGACTGCTTGACTGCCTGACTGACTGCTTGACAGACTAACTGACTGGACAGGACTGACCGACTGACTGACTAACTGAATGACTGACTGACTGACTGACCGAGACTGACTGACTGACTGACTGAGACTGGACTGGACTGACTGACTGACTGACTGACTGACTGAGACTGACTGACTGACTGACTGACTGACTGACAGAATGACTGAGAATGACTGACTGACTGCCTGACTGACTGACTGACTGACTGACTGACTGACCGAGTGACTGACCTGACTGACTGACTGACTGACTGAATGGACTGGACTGACCGACTGACAGACTGACTGGCTGACAGAGACTGACTGATTGACTGTCGGACTGACTGACTGACTTCGCAAAAGGGAAAAATAAAAAAAAATATCAAATTAGAAAAAAATACATGCATTTAAGATTTTCTTTCCGGCTGGGATTCGAACCCAGGGCTACACGCATGGAAGCCCAACGCTCTCGCCAATGGACTATCGGATCTCGGTTGGCCGGTGTCTTAATTATAATAAAAACAAAAAATGCACCTTGGTAATTATTGATCTAAAATCTTTGAAATCTACAGGTCGAATAATTAAACTGACTCAGAATTTTCTTCCGTATATAAATAATCGATATTTGCAAAAGAAAGAAAATGAAAAAAAAAAAGAATTTTCAAATTAGAAAAGAAACATATACATTGAAGATTTTCGTTGCGGCCGGGACTCGAACCCAGTACCACTCGCTTGGAACCCAACGCGGTAGCCATTAGGCTATCGGAGCCCTGTCGATGGAAGTCTTAAATATAATAAAAACAAAAAATGCACCTTGGTAATTATTGATTCAAACACTTTGAAATTTACAGGTCGAATAATTAAACTGACTCAGAATTTTTCTCCCTACATAAATAATCAATATTCGCAAAAGAGAAAAATTAAAAAAAAAGAAGAATTTTCAAATTAGAAACTAAAAATATAAATTGAAGATTTTCGCTCAGGCTGGGACTCGAACCCAGGGCCACTCGCTTGGAAGCCCAACGGTCTAGCCAGTAGGCTATCGGAGCTCTGTCGGTCGGAGTTTTAAATATAATAAAAACAAAAAATGCACCTTGGCAATTTTTGATTCAAACACTTTGAAATCTGCGGGTCGAAAAATTAAACTGACTCAGAATTTTCTTCCCTACATAAATAATCAATACTCGCAAAAGAGAAAAATTAAAAAAAAAGAAGAAGAATTTTCAAATTAGAAACTTAAAATATAAATTGAAGATTTTCGCTCAGGCTGGGACTCGAACCCAGGGCCACTCGCTTGGCAGTCCAACGCTCAAGCCTTCGGGCTGTCTGAGCTCTGCGGCCGGAGTCTTAAATATAATAAAAACAAAAAATGCACCTTGGTAATTATTGGTTCAAACACTTTGAAATTTACAGGTCGAATAATTAAACTGACTCAGAATTTTTCTCCCTACATAAATAATCAATACTCGCAAAAGAGAAAAATTTAAAAAAAAAGAAGAAGAATTTTCAAATTAGGAACTAAAAATATAAATTGAAGATTTTCGCTCAGGCTGGGACTCGAACCCAGGGCCACTCGCTTGGAAGCCCAACACTCTAACCATTAGTCTATCGGAGCTCTGTCGGTCGGAGTTTTAAATATAATAAAAACAAAAATGCACCTTGGTAATTATTTATTTCAACACTTTGAAATCTGCCGGTCGAAAAATTAAACTGACTCAGAATTTTCTTCCCTACATAAATAATCAATATTTGCAAAGGAAAGAAATTGAAAAAAAAAAGAATTTTCAAATTAGAAAAGAAATATATACACTGAAGATATTTGCTCCGGCTGGGACTCGAACCCAGGCGACTCGCTTGGAAGACCAGCGGTCTAGCCTTTAGGCTATCGGAGTTCTTTCGAGAGGAGTCTTACTGCCTGACTGAGACTGCCTGACTGACAGACTGACTCACTGACTGGCTGATACTGACTAAATGACTGACTCACTGACTGACCGAGACTGACTGACTGACTCACTGACTGACCGAGACTGACTGACTAACTGCCTGACTGACTGAGACTGGACTGACTGACTGAGACTGGACTGACTGACTGACTAACTGACTGACTGGGACTGACTGACTGACTGCTTGACTGTCTGACTGACTATTTCACTGACTGACTAAATGACTAAATGACTGAACGACACTGACTGACTGACTGCTTGACTGCCTGACTGACTGCTTGACTGACTAACTGACTGACTGACACTGACTGACTGACTGCTTGACTGCCTGACTGACTGCTTGACTGACTAACTGACTCGACAGGACTGACCGACTGACTGACTGACTGAATGACTGACTGACTGACTGACCGAGACTGACTGACTGACTGACTGAGACTGGACTGGACTGACTGACTGACTGACTGACTGACTGAGACTGAATGACTGACTGCCTAACTGACTGAGTGACTGAATGACTAACTGACTGATTGATTGCTTAAGTGACTGACTGACTGACTGCTTGACTGACTGAATGGACTGGACTGACCGACTGACAGACTGACTGGCTGACAGAGACTGACTGATTGACTGTCGGACTGACTGACTGACTTCGCAAAAGGGAAAAATAAAAAAAAATATCAAATTAGAAAAAAATACATGCATTTAAGATTTTCTTTCCGGCTGTAATTCGAACCCAGGGCTACACGCATGGAAGCCCAACGCTCTCGCCAATGGACTATCGGATCTCGGTTGGCCGGTGTCTTAATTATAATAAAAATAAAAAAATGCACCTTGGTAATTATTGATCTAAAATCTTTGAAATCTACAGGTCGAATAATTAAACTGACTCAGAATTTTCTTCCGTATATAAATAATCGATATTTGCAAAAGAAAGAAAATGAAAAAAAAAAAGAATTTTCAAATTAGAAAAGAAATATATACATTGAAGATTTTCGTTGCGGCCGGGACTCGAACCCAGTACCACTCGCTTGGAACCCAACGCGGTAGCCATTAGGCTATCGGAGCTCTGTCGAGGGAAGTCTTAAATATAATAAAAACAAAAAATGCACCTTGGTAATTATTGATTCAAACACTTTGAAATTTACAGGTCGAATAATTAAACTGACTCAGAATTTTTCTCCCTACATAAATAATCAATATTCGCAAAAGAGAAAAATTAAAAAAAAAGAAGAATTTTCAAATTAGAAACTAAAAATATAAATTGAAGATTTTCGCTCAGGCTGGGACTCGAACCCAGGGTCACTCGCTTGGAAGCCCAACGGTCTAGCCAGTAGGCTATCGGAGCTCTGTCGGTCGGAGTTTTAAATATAATAAAAACAAAAAATGCACCTTGGCAATTATTGATTCAAACACTTTGAAATCTGCGGGTCGAAAAATTAAACTGACTCAGAATTTTCTTCCCTACATAAATAATCAATACTCGCAAAAGAGAAAAATTAAAAAAAAAAAGAAGAAGAATTTTCAAATTAGAAACTAAAAATATAAATTGAAGATTTTCGCTCAGGCTGGGACTCGAACCCAGGGCCACTCGCTTGGCAGTCCAACGCTCAAGCCTTCGGGCTGTCTGAGCTCTGCGGCCGGAGTCTTAAATATAATAAAAACAAAAAATGCACCTTGGTAATTATTGATTCAAACACTTTGAAATTTACAGGTCGAATAATTAAACTGACTCAGAATTTTTCTCCCTACATAAATAATCAATACTCGCAAAAGAGAAAAATTAAAAAAAAAAGAAGAAGAATTTTCAAATTAGGAACTAAAAATATAAATTGAAGATTTTCGCTCAGGCTGGGACTCGAACCCAGGGCCACTTGCTTGGAAGCCCAACACTCTAACCATTAGTCTATCGGAGCTCTGTCGGTCGGAGTTTTAAATATAATAAAAACAAAAATGCACCTTGGTAATTATTTATTTAAACACTTTGAAATCTGCCGGTCGAAAAATTAAACTGACTCAGAATTTTCTTCCCTACATAAATAATCAATATTTGCAAAGGAAAGAAATTGAAAAAAAAAAGAATTTTCAAATTAGAAAAGAAATATATACACTGAAGATATTTGCTCCGGCTGGGACTGGAACCCAGGTGACTCGCTTGGAAGACCAGCGGTCTAGCCTTTAGGCTATCGGAGTTCTGTCGAGAGGAGTCTTACTGCCTGACTGAGACTGCCTGACTGACAGACTGACTCACTGACTGACTGATACTGACTAAATGACTGACTCACTGACTGACCGAGACTGACTGACTGACTCACTGACTGACCGAGACTGACTGACTAACTGCCTGACTGACTGAGACTGGACTGACTGACTGACTAACTGACTGACTGAGACTGACTGACTGACTGCTTGACTGTCTGACTGACTATTTCACTGACTGACTAAATGACTAAATGACTAAATGACACTGACTGACTGACTGCTTGACTGCCTGACTGACTGCTTGACTGACTAACTGACTGACTGACACTGACTGACTGACTGCTTGACTGCCTGACTGACTGCTTGACTGACTAACTGACTGGACAGGACTGACCGACTGACTGACTGACTGAATGACTGACTGACTGACTGACCGAGACTGACTGACTGACTGAATGAGACTGGACTGGACTGACTGACTGACTGACTGACTGACTGAGACTGACTGACTGACTGACTGACTGAGACTGACTGAATGAATGACTAACTGACTGACTGACTGACAGAATGACTGAATGAGGCTGAGTGACTGACTGACTGCCTGACTGACTGACTGAATGACTAGCTGACTGAGACTAAATGACTGACTGCCTGACTGACCGAGTGACTGACTGACAGGACTGACTGACTGACTGACTGAGACTGAATGACTGACTGCCTAACTGACTGAGTGACTGAATGACTAACTGACTGATTGATTGCTTAAGTGACTGACTGACTGACTGCTTGACTGACTGAATGGACTGGACTGACCGACTGACAGACTGACTGGCTGACAGAGACTGACTGATTGACTGTCGGACTGACTGACTGACTTCGCAAAAGGGAAAAATAAAAAAAAATATCAAGTTAGAAAAAAATACATGCATTTAAGATTTTGTTTCCGGCTGGGATTCGAACCCAGGGCTACACGCATGGAAGCCCAACGCTCTCGCCAATGGACTATCGGATCTCGGTTGGCCGGTGTCTTAATTATAATAAAAACAAAAAATGCACCTTGGTAATTATTGATCTAAAATCTTTGAAATCTACAGGTCGAATAATTAAACTGACTCAGAATTTTCTTCCGTATATAAATAATCGATATTTGCAAAAGAAAGAAAATGAAAAAAAAAAGAATTTTCAAATTAGAAAAGAAACATATACATTGAAGATTTTCGTTGCGGCCGGGACTCGAACCCAGTACCACTCGCTTGGAACCCAACGCGGTAGCCATTAGGCTATCGGAGCCCTGTCGATGGAAGTCTTAAATATAATAAAAACAAAAAATGCACCTTGGTAATTATTGATTCAAACACTTTGAAATTTACAGGTCGAATAATTAAACTGACTCAGAATTTTTCTCCCTACATAAATAATCAATATTCGCAAAAGAGAAAAATTAAAAAAAAAGAAGATTTTTCAAATTAGAAACTAAAAATATAAATTGAAGATTTTCGCTCAGGCTGGGACTCGAACCCAGGGCCACTCGCTTGGAAGCCCAACGGTCTAGCCAGTAGGCTATCGGAGCTCTGTCGGTCGGAGTTTTAAATATAATAAAAACAAAAAATGCACCTTGGAAATTTTTGATTTAAACACTTTGAAATCTGCGGGTCGAAAAATTAAACTGATTCAGAATTTTCTTCCCTACATAAATAATCAATACTCGCAAAAGAGAAAAATTAAAAAAAAGAAGAATTTTCAAATTAGAAACTAAAAATATAAATTGAAGATTTTCGCTCAGGCTGGGACGCGAACCCAGGGCCACTCGCTTGGCAGTCCAACGCTCAAGCCTTCGGGCTGTCTGAGCTCTGCGGCCGGAGTCTTAAATATAATAAAAACAAAAAATGCACCTTGGTAATTATTGATTCAAACACTTTGAAATTTACAGGTCGAATAATTAAACTGACTCAGAATTTTTCTCCCTACATAAATAATCAATACTCGCAAAAGAGAAAAATTAAAAAAAAAAGAAGAAGAATTTTCAAATTAGGAACTAAAAATATAAATTGAAGATTTTCGCTCAGGCTGGGACTCGAACCCAGGGCCACTTGATTGGAAGCCCAACACTCTAACCATTAGTCTATCGGAGCTCTGTCGGTCGGAGTTTTAAATATAATAAAAAAAAAATGCACCTTGGTAATTATTTATTTAAACACTTTGAAATCTGCCGGTCGAAAAATTAAACTGACTCAGAATTTTCTTCCCTACATAAATAATCAATATTTGCAAAGGAAAGAAATTGAAAAAAAAAAAGAATTTTCAAATTAGAAAAGAAATATATACACTGAAGATATTTGCTCCGGCTGGGACTCGAACCCAGGCGACTCGCTTGGAAGACCAGCGGTCTAGCCTTTAGGCTATCGGAGTTCTGTCGAGAGGAGTCTTACTGCCTGACTGAGACTGCCTGACTGACAGACTGACTCACTGACTGACTGATACTGACTAAATGACTGACTCACTGACTGACCGAGACTGACTGACTGACTCACTGACTGACCGAGACTGACTGACTACCTGCCTGACTGACTGAGACTGGACTGACTGACTGACTAACTGACTGACTGAGACTGACTGACTGACTGCTTGACTGACTGACTGACTATTTCACTGACTGACTAAATGACTAAATGACTGACTGACACTGACTGACTGACTGCTTGACTGCCTGACTGACTGCTTGACTGACTAACTGACTGACTGACACTGACTGACTGACTGCTTGACTGCCTGACTGACTGCTTGACAGACTAACTGACTGGACAGGACTGACCGACTGACTGACTAACTGAATGACTGACTGACTGACTGACCGAGACTGACTGACTGACTGACTGAGACTGGACTGGACTGACTGACTGACTGACTGACTGACTGAGACTGACTGACTGACTGACTGACTGAGACTGACTGAATGAATGACTAACTGACTGACTGACTGACAGAATGACTGAATGAGGCTGAGTGACTGACTGACTGCCTGACTGACTGACTGACAGAATGACTAGCTGACTGAGACTAAATGACTGACTGCCTGACTGACCGAGTGACTGACTGACAGGACTGACTGACTGACTGACTGAGACTGAATGACTGACTGCCTAACTGACTGAGTGACTGAATGACTAACTGACTGATTGGTTGCTTAAGTGACTGACTGACTGACTGCTTGACTGACTGAATGGACTGGACTGACCGACTGACAGACTGACTGGCTGACAGAGACTGACTGATTGACTGTCGGACTGACTGACTGACTTCGCAAAAGGGAAAAATAAAAAAAAATATCAAATTAGAAAAAATACATGCATTTAAGATTTTCTTTCCGGCTGGGATTCGAACCCAGGGCTACACGCATGGAAGCCCAACGCTCTCGCCAATGGACTATCGGATCTCGGTTGGCCGGTGTCTTAATTATAATAAAAACAAAAAATGCACCTTGGTAATTATTGATCTAAAATCTTTGAAATCTACAGGTCGAATAATTAAACTGACTCAGAATTTTCTTCCGTATATAAATAATCGATATTTGCAAAAGAAAGAAAATGAAAAAAAAAAAGAATTTTCAAATTAGAAAAGAAATATATACATTGAAGATTTTCGTTGCGGCCGGGACTCGAACCCAGTACCACGCGCTTGGAACCCAACGCGGTAGCCATTATGCTATCGGAGCTCTGGCGATGGAAGTCTTAAGTATAATAAAAACAAAAAATGCACCTTGGTAATTATTGATTCAAACACTTTGAAATTTACAGGTCGAATAATTAAACTGACTCAGAATTTTTCTCCCTACATAAATAATCAATATTCGCAAAAGAGAAAAACTAAAAAAAAAGAAGAATTTTCAAATTAGAAACTAAAAATATAAATTGAAGATTTTCGCTCAGGCTGGGACTCGAACCCAGGGCCACTCGCTTGGAAGCCCAACGGTCTAGCCAGTAGGCGATCGGAGCTCTGTCGGTCGGAGTTTTAAATATAATAAAAACAAAAAATGCACCTTGGCAATTATTGATTCAAACACTTTGAAATCTGCGGGTCGAAAAATTAAACTGACTCAGAATTTTCTTCCCTACATAAATAATCAATACTCGCAAAAGAGAAAAATTAAAAAAAAAAAGAAGAAGAATTTTCAAATTTGAAACTAAAAATATAAATTGAAGATTTTCGCTCAGGCTGGGACTCGAACCCAGGGCCACTCGCTTGGCAGTCCAACGCTCAAGCCTTCGGGCTGTCTGAGCTCTGCGGCCGGAGTCTTAAATATAATAAAAACAAAAAATGCACCTTGGTAATTATTGATTCAAACACTTTGAAATTTACAGGTCGAATAATTAAACTGACTCAGAATTTTTCTCCCTACATAAATAATCAATACTCGCAAGAGAGAAAAATTAAAAAAAAAAGAAGAAGAATTTTCAAATTAGGAACTAAAAATATAAATTGAAGATTTTCGCTCAGGCTGGGACTCGAACCCAGGGCCACTTGCTTGGAAGCCCAACACTCTAACCATTAGTCTATCGGAGCTCTGTCGGTCGGAGTTTTAAATATAATAAAAACAAAAATGCACCTTGGTAATTATTTATTTAAACACTTTGAAATCTGCCGGTCGAAAAATTAAACTGACTCAGAAATTTCTTCCCTACATAAATAATCAATATTTGCAAAGGAAAGAAATTGAAAAAAAAAAGAATTTTCAAATTAGAAAAGAAATATATACACTGAAGATATTTGCTCCGGCTGGGACTCGAACCCAGGCGACTCGCTTGGAAGACCAGCGGTCTAGCCTTTAGGCTATCGGAGTTCTGTCGAGAGGAGTCTTACTGCCTGACTGAGACTGCCTGACTGACAGACTGACTCACTGACTGGCTGATACTGACTAAATGACTGACTCACTGACTGACCGAGACTGACTGACTGACTCACTGACTGACCGAGACTGACTGACTAACTGCCTGACTGACTGAGACTGGACTGACTGACTGACTGGGACTGACTGACTGACTGCTTGACTGTCTGACTGACTATTTCACTGACTGACTAAATGACTAAATGACTGAACGACACTGACTGACTGACTGCTTGACTGCCTGACTGACTGCTTGACTGACTAACTGACTGACTGACACTGACTGACTGACTGCTTGACTGCCTGACTGACTGCTTGACTGACTAACTGACTCGACAGGACTGACCGACTGACTGACTGACTGAATGACTGACTGACTGACTGACCGAGACTGACTGACTGACTGACTGAGACTGGACTGGACTGACTGACTGACTGACTGACTGACTGAGACTGAATGACTGACTGCCTAACTGACTGAGTGACTGAATGACTAACTGACTGATTGATTGCTTAAGTGACTGACTGACTGACTGCTTGACTGACTGAATGGACTGGACTGACCGACTGACAGACTGACTGGCTGACAGAGACTGACTGATTGACTGTCGGACTGACTGACTGACTTCGCAAAAGGGAAAAATAAAAAAAAATATCAAATTAGAAAAAAATACATGCATTTAAGATTTTCTTTCCGGCTGTAATTCGAACCCAGGGCTACACGCATGGAAGCCCAACGCTCTCGCCAATGGACTATCGGATCTCGGTTGGCCGGTGTCTTAATTATAATAAAAATAAAAAAATGCACCTTGGTAATTATTGATCTAAAATCTTTGAAATCTACAGGTCGAATAATTAAACTGACTCAGAATTTTCTTCCGTATATAAATAATCGATATTTGCAAAAGAAAGAAAATGAAAAAAAAAAAGAATTTTCAAATTAGAAAAGAAATATATACATTGAAGATTTTCGTTGCGGCCGGGACTCGAACCCAGTACCACTCGCTTGGAACCCAACGCGGTAGCCATTAGGCTATCGGAGCTCTGTCGAGGGAAGTCTTAAATATAATAAAAACAAAAAATGCACCTTGGTAATTATTGATTCAAACACTTTGAAATTTACAGGTCGAATAATTAAACTGACTCAGAATTTTTCTCCCTACATAAATAATCAATATTCGCAAAAGAGAAAAATTAAAAAAAAAGAAGAATTTTCAAATTAGAAACTAAAAATATAAATTGAAGATTTTCGCTCAGGCTGGGACTCGAACCCAGGGTCACTCGCTTGGAAGCCCAACGGTCTAGCCAGTAGGCTATCGGAGCTCTGTCGGTCGGAGTTTTAAATATAATAAAAACAAAAAATGCACCTTGGCAATTATTGATTCAAACACTTTGAAATCTGCGGGTCGAAAAATTAAACTGACTCAGAATTTTCTTCCCTACATAAATAATCAATACTCGCAAAAGAGAAAAATTAAAAAAAAAAGAAGAAGAATTTTCAAATTAGAAACTAAAAATATAAATTGAAGATTTTCGCTCAGGCTGGGACTCGAACCCAGGGCCACTCGCTTGGCAGTCCAACGCTCAAGCCTTCGGGCTGTCTGAGCTCTGCGGCCGGAGTCTTAAATATAATAAAAACAAAAAATGCACCTTGGTAATTATTGATTTAAACACTTTGAAATTTACAGGTCGAATAATTAAACTGACTCAGAATTTTTCTCCCTACATAAATAATCAATACTCGCAAAAGAGAAAAATTAAAAAAAAAAAGAAGAAGAATTTTCAAATTAGGAACTAAAAATATAAATTGAAGATTTTCGCTCAGGCTGGGACTCGAACCCAGGGCCACTTGCTTGGAAGCCCAACACTCTAACCATTAGTCTATCGGAGCTCTGTCGGTCGGAGTTTTAAATATAATAAAAACAAAAATGCACCTTGGTAATTATTTATTTAAACACTTTGAAATCTGCCGGTCGAAAAATTAAACTGACTCAGAATTTTCTTCCCTACATAAATAATCAATATTTGCAAAGGAAAGAAATTGAAAAAAAAAAGAATTTTCAAATTAGAAAAGAAATATATACACTGAAGATATTTGCTCCGGCTGGGACTGGAACCCAGGTGACTCGCTTGGAAGACCAGCGGTCTAGCCTTTAGGCTATCGGAGTTCTGTCGAGAGGAGTCTTACTGCCTGACTGAGACTGCCTGACTGACAGACTGACTCACTGACTGACTGATACTGACTAAATGACTGACTCACTGACTGACCGAGACTGACTGACTGACTCACTGACTGACCGAGACTGACTGACTAACTGCCTGACTGACTGAGACTGGACTGACTGACTGACTAACTGACTGACTGAGACTGACTGACTGACTGCTTGACTGTCTGACTGACTATTTCACTGACTGACTAAATGACTAAATGACTGACTGACACTGACTGACTGACTGCTTGACTGCCTGACTGACTGCTTGACTGACTAACTGACTGACTGACACTGACTGACTGACTGCTTGACTGCCTGACTGACTGCTTGACTGACTAACTGACTGGACAGGACTGACCGACTGACTGACTGACTGAATGACTGACTGACTGACTGACCGAGACTGACTGACTGACTGAATGAGACTGGACTGGACTGACTGACTGACTGACTGACTGACTGAGACTGACTGACTGACTGACTGACTGAGACTGACTGAATGAATGACTAACTGACTGACTGACTGACAGAATGACTGAATGAGGCTGAGTGACTGACTGACTGCCTGACTGACTGACTGAATGACTAGCTGACTGAGACTAAATGACTGACTGCCTGACTGACCGAGTGACTGACTGACAGGACTGACTGACTGACTGACTGAGACTGAATGACTGACTGCCTAACTGACTGAGTGACTGAATGACTAACTGACTGATTGATTGCTTAAGTGACTGACTGACTGACTGCTTGACTGACTGAATGGACTGGACTGACCGACTGACAGACTGACTGGCTGACAGAGACTGACTGATTGACTGTCGGACTGACTGACTGACTTCGCAAAAGGGAAAAATAAAAAAAAATATCAAATTAGAAAAAAATACATGCATTTAAGATTTTGTTTCCGGCTGGGATTCGAACCCAGGGCTACACGCATGGAAGCCCAACGCTCTCGCCAATGGACTATCGGATCTCGGTTGGCCGGTGTCTTAATTATAATAAAAACAAAAAATGCACCTTGGTAATTATTGATCTAAAATCTTTGAAATCTACAGGTCGAATAATTAAACTGACTCAGAATTTTCTTCCGTATATAAATAATCGATATTTGCAAAAGAAAGAAAATGAAAAAAAAAAGAATTTTCAAATTAGAAAAGAAACATATACATTGAAGATTTTCGTTGCGGCCGGGACTCGAACCCAGTACCACTCGCTTGGAACCCAACGCGGTAGCCATTATGCTATCGGAGCCCTGTCGATGGAAGTCTTAAATATAATAAAAACAAAAAATGCACCTTGGTAATTATTGATTCAAACACTTTGAAATTTACAGGTCGAATAATTAAACTGACTCAGAATTTTTCTCCCTACATAAATAATCAATATTCGCAAAAGAGAAAAATTAAAAAAAAAGAAGATTTTTCAAATTAGAAACTAAAAATATAAATTGAAGATTTTCGCTCAGGCTGGGACTCGAACCCAGGGCCACTCGCTTGGAAGCCCAACGGTCTAGCCAGTAGGCTATCGGAGCTCTGTCGGTCGGAGTTTTAAATATAATAAAAACAAAAAATGCACCTTGGCAATTTTTGATTCAAACACTTTGAAATCTGCGGGTCGAAAAATTAAACTGACTCAGAATTTTCTTCCCTACATAAATAATCAATACTCGCAAAAGAGAAAAATTAAAAAAAAAGAAGAATTTTCAAATTAGAAACTAAAAATATAAATTGAAGATTTTCGCTCAGGCTGGGACGCGAACCCAGGGCCACTCGCTTGGCAGTCCAACGCTCAAGCCTTCGGGCTGTCTGAGCTCTGCGGCCGGAGTCTTAAATATAATAAAAACAAAAAATGCACCTTGGTAATTATTGATTCAAACACTTTGAAATTTACAGGTCGAATAATTAAACTGACTCAGAATTTTTCTCCCTACATAAATAATCAATACTCGCAAAAGAGAAAAATTAAAAAAAAAAGAAGAAGAATTTTCAAATTAGGAACTAAAAATATAAATTGAAGATTTTCGCTCAGGCTGGGACTCGAACCCAGGGCCACTTGATTGGAAGCCCAACACTCTAACCATTAGTCTATCGGAGCTCTGTCGGTCGGAGTTTTAAATATAATAAAAAAAAAATGCACCTTGGTAATTATTTATTTAAACACTTTGAAATCTGCCGGTCGAAAAATTAAACTGACTCAGAATTTTCTTCCCTACATAAATAATCAATATTTGCAAAGGAAAGAAATTGAAAAAAAAAAAGAATTTTCAAATTAGAAAAGAAATATATACACTGAAGATATTTGCTCCGGCTGGGACTCGAACCCAGGCGACTCGCTTGGAAGACCAGCGGTCTAGCCTTTAGGCTATCGGAGTTCTGTCGAGAGGAGTCTTACTGCCTGACTGAGACTGCCTGACTGACAGACTGACTCACTGACTGACTGATACTGACTAAATGACTGACTCACTGACTGACCGAGACTGACTGACTGACTCACTGACTGACCGAGACTGACTGACTACCTGCCTGACTGACTGAGACTGGACTGACTGACTGACTAACTGACTGACTGAGACTGACTGACTGACTGCTTGACTGACTGACTGACTGCTTGACTGACTAACTGACTGACTGACACTGACTGACTGACTGCTTGACTGCCTGACTGACTGCTTGACAGACTAACTGACTGGACAGGACTGACCGACTGACTGACTAACTGAATGACTGACTGACTGACTGACCGAGACTGACTGACTGACTGACTGAGACTGGACTGGACTGACTGACTGACTGACTGACTGACTGACTGACTGACTGACTGACTGAGACTGACTGAATGAATGACTAACTGACTGACTGACTGACAGAATGACTGAATGAGGCTGAGTGACTGACTGACTGCCTGACTGACTGACTGACTGAATGACTAGCTGACTGAGACTAAATGACTGACTGCCTGACTGACCGAGTGACTGACTGACAGGACTGACTGACTGACTGACTGAGACTGAATGACTGACTGCCTAACTGAGTGAGTGACTGAATGACTAACTGACTGATTGATTGCTTAAGTGACTGACTGACTGACTGCTTGACTGACTGAATGGACTGGACTGACCGACTGACAGACTGACTGGCTGACAGAGACTGACTGATTGACTGTCGGACTGACTGACTGACTTCGCAAAAGGGAAAAATAAAAAAAAATATCAAATTAGAAAAAAATACATGCATTTAAGATTTTCTTTCCGGCTGGGATTCGAACCCAGGGCTACACGCATGGAAGCCCAACGCTCTCGCCAATGGACTATCGGATCTCGGTTGGCCGGTGTCTTAATTATAATAAAAACAAAAAATGCACCTTGGTAATTATTGATCTAAAATCTTTGAAATCTACAGGTCGAATAATTAAACTGACTCAGAATTTTCTTCCGTATATAAATAATCGATATTTGCAAAAGAAAGAAAATGAAAAAAAAAAAGAATTTTCAAATTAGAAAAGAAATATATACATTGAAGATTTTCGTTGCGGCCGGGACTCGAACCCAGTACCACGCGCTTGGAACCCAACGCGGTAGCCATTATGCTATCGGAGCTCTGGCGATGGAAGTCTTAAGTATAATAAAAACAAAAAATGCACCTTGGTAATTATTGATTCAAACACTTTGAAATTTCCAGGTCGAAAAATTAAACTGACTCAGAATTTTCTTCCCTACATTAATAATCAATATTTGCAAAGGAAAGAAATTGAAAAAAAAAAAGAATTTTCAAATTAGAAAAGAAATATATACACTGAAGATATTTGCTCCGGCTGTTACTCGAACCCAGGCGACTCGCTTGGAAGACCAGCGGTCTAGCCTTTAGGCTATCGGAGTTCTGTCGAGAGGAGTCTTACTGCCTGACTGAGACTGCCTGACTGACAGACTGACTCACTGACTGACTGATACTGACTAAATGACTGACTCACTGACTGACCGAGACTGACTGACTGACTCACTGACTCACCGAGACTGACTGACTAACTGCCTGACTGACTGAGACTGGACTGACTGACTGACTAACTGACTGACTGAGACTGACTGACTGACTGCTTGACTGTCTGACTGACTATTTCACTGACTGACTAAATGACTAAATGACTGACTGACACTGACTGACTGACTGCTTGACTGCCTGACTGACTGCTTGACTGACTAACTGACTGACTGACACTGACTGACTGACTGCTTGACTGCCTGACTGACTGCTTGACTGACTAACTGACTTGACAGGACTGACCGACTGAATGACTGACTGAATGACTGACTGACTGACTGACCGAGACTGACTGACTGACTGACTGAGACTGGACTGGACTGACTGACTGACTGACTGACTGACTGACTGACTGACTGACTGACTGAGACTGACTGAATGAATGACTAACTGACTGACTGACTGACAGAATGACTGAATGAGGCTGAGTGACTGACTGACTGCCTGACTGACTGACTGACTGAATGACTAGCTGACTGAGACTAAATGACTGACTGCCTGACTGACCGAGTGACTGACTGACAGGACTGACTGACTGACTGACTGAGACTGAATGACTGACTGCCTAACTGAGTGAGTGACTGAATGACTAACTGACTGATTGATTGCTTAAGTGACTGACTGACTGACTGCTTGACTGACTGAATGGACTGGACTGACCGACTGACAGACTGACTGGCTGACAGAGACTGACTGATTGACTGTCGGACTGACTGACTGACTTCGCAAAAGGGAAAAATAAAAAAAAATATCAAATTAGAAAAAAATACATGCATTTAAGATTTTCTTTCCGGCTGGGATTCGAACCCAGGGCTACACGCATGGAAGCCCAACGCTCTCGCCAATGGACTATCGGATCTCGGTTGGCCGGTGTCTTAATTATAATAAAAACAAAAAATGCACCTTGGTAATTATTGATCTAAAATCTTTGAAATCTACAGGTCGAATAATTAAACTGACTCAGAATTTTCTTCCGTATATAAATAATCGATATTTGCAAAAGAAAGAAAATGAAAAAAAAAAAGAATTTTCAAATTAGAAAAGAAATATATACATTGAAGATTTTCGTTGCGGCCGGGACTCGAACCCAGTACCACGCGCTTGGAACCCAACGCGGTAGCCATTATGCTATCGGAGCTCTGGCGATGGAAGTCTTAAGTATAATAAAAACAAAAAATGCACCTTGGTAATTATTGATTCAAACACTTTGAAATTTACAGGTCGAATAATTAAACTGACTCAGAATTTTTCTCCCTACATAAATAATCAATATTCGCAAAAGAGAAAAATTAAAAAAAAAGAAGAATTTTCAAATTAGAAACTAAAAATATAAATTGAAGATTTTCGCTCAGGCTGGGACTCGAACCCAGGGCCACTCGCTTGGAAGCCCAACGGTCTAGCCAGTAGGCGATCGGAGCTCTGTCGGTCGGAGTTTTAAATATAATAAAAACAAAAAATGCACCTTGGCAATTATTGATTCAAACACTTTGAAATCTGCGGGTCGAAAAATTAAACTGACTCAGAATTTTCTTCCCTACATAAATAATCAATACTCGCAAAAGAGAAAAATTAAAAAAAAAAAAGAAGAAGAATTTTCAAATTAGAAACTAAAAATATAAATTGAAGATTTTCGCTCAGGCTGGGACTCGAACCCAGGGCCACTCGCTTGGCAGTCCAACGCTCAAGCCTTCGGGCTGTCTGAGCTCTGCGGCCGGAGTCTTAAATATAATAAAAACAAAAAATGCACCTTGGTAATTATTGATTCAAACACTTTGAAATTTACAGGTCGAATAATTAAACTGACTCAGAATTTTTCTCCCTACATAAATAATCAATACTCGCAAAAGAGAAAAATTAAAAAAAAAAGAAGAAGAATTTTCAAATTAGGAACTAAAAATATAAATTGAAGATTTTCGCTCAGGCTGGGACTCGAACCCAGGGCCACTTGCTTGGAAGCCCAACACTCTAACCATTAGTCTATCGGAGCTCTGTCGGTCGGAGTTTTAAATATAATAAAAACAAAAATGCACCTTGGTAATTATTTATTTAAACACTTTGAAATCTGCCGGTCGAAAAATTAAACTGACTCAGAATTTTCTTCCCTACATAAATAATCAATATTTGCAAAGGAAAGAAATTGAAAAAAAAAAGAATTTTCAAATTAGAAAAGAAATATATACACTGAAGATATTTGCTCCGGCTGGGACTCGAACCCAGGCGACTCGCTTGGAAGACCAGCGGTCTAGCCTTTAGGCTATCGGAGTTCTGTCGAGAGGAGTCTTACTGCCTGACTGAGACTGCCTGACTGACAGACTGACTCACTGACTGACTGATACTGACTAAATGACTGACTCACTGACTGACCGAGACTGACTGACTGACTCACTGACTGACCGAGACTGACTGACTAACTGCCTGACTGACTGAGACTGGACTGACTGACTGACTAACTGACTGACTGAGACTGACTGACTGACTGCTTGACTGTCTGACTGACTATTTCGCTGACTGACTAAATGACTAAATGACTGACTGACTGACTGCTTGACTGCCTGACTGACTGCTTGACTGACTAACTGACTGACTGACACTGACTGACTGACACTGACTGACTGACTGCTTGACTGCCTGACTGACTGCTTGACTGACTAACTGACTGGACAGGACTGACCGACTGACTGACTGACTGAATGACTGACTGACTGACTGACCGAGACTGACTGACTGACTGACTGAGACTGGACTGGACTGACTGACTGACTGACTGACTGACTGACTGAGACTGACTGACTGACTGACTGACTGAGACTGACTGACTGACTGAGACTGACTGACTGACTGACTGACTGAGACTGACTGAATGAATGACTAACTGACTGACTGACTGACAGAATGACTGAATGAGGCTGAGTGACTGACTGACTGCCTGACTGACTGACTGACTGAATGACTAGCTGACTGAGACTAAATGACTGACTGCCTGACTGACCGAGTGACTGACTGACAGGACTGACTGACTGACTGACTGAGACTGAATGACTGACTGCCTAACTGACTGAGTGACTGAATGACTAACTGACTGATTGATTGCTTAAGTGACTGACTGACTGACTGCTTGACTGACTGAATGGACTGGACTGACCGACTGACAGACTGACTGGCTGACAGAGACTGACTGATTGACTGTCGGACTGACTGACTGACTTCGCAAAAGGGAAAAATAAAAAAAAATATCAAATTAGAAAAATATACATGCATTTAAGATTTTCTTTCCGGCTGGGATTCGAACCCAGGGCTACACGCATGGAAGCCCAACGCTCTCGCCAATGGACTATCGGATCTCGGTTGGCCGGTGTCTTAATTACAATAAAAACAAAAAATGCACCTTGGTAATTATTGATCTAAAATCTTTGAAATCTACAGGTCGAATAATTAAACTGACTCAGAATTTTCTTCCGTATATAAATAATCGATATTTGCAAAAGAAAGAAAATGAAAAAAAAAAGAATTTTCAAATTAGAAAAGAAATATATACATTGAAGATTTTCGTTGCGGCCGGGACTCGAACCCAGTACCACGCGCTTGGAACCCAACGCGGTAGCCATTAGGCTATCGGAGCTCTGTCGATGGAAGTCTTAAATATAATAAAAACAAAAAATGCACCTTGGTAATTATTGATTCAAACACTTTGAAATTTACAGGTCGAATAATTAAACTGACTCAGAATTTTTCTCCCTACATAAATAATCAATATTCGCAAAAGAGAAAAATTAAAAAAAAAGAAGAAGAATTTTCAAATTAGAAACTAAAAATATAAATTGAAGATTTTCGCTGAGGCTGGGACTGGAACCCAGGGCCACTCGCTTGGAAACCCAACGGTCTAGCCAGTAGGCTATCGGAGCTCTGTCGGTCGGAGTTTTAAATATAATAAAAACAAAAAATGCACCTTAGCAATTATTGATTCAAACACTTTGAAATCTGCGGGTCGAAAAATTAAACTGACTCAGAATTTTCTTCCCTACATAAATAATCAATACTCGCAAAAGAGAAAAATAAAAAAAAAAAGAAGAAAAATTTTCAAATTAGAAACTAAAAATATAAATTGAAGATTTTCGCTCAGGCTGGGACTCGAACCCAGGGCCACTCGCTTGGCAGTCCAACGCTCAAGCCTTCGGGCTGTCTGAGCTCTGCGGCCGGAGTCTTAAATATAATAAAAACAAAAAATGCACCTTGGTAATTATTGATTCAAACACTTTGAAATTTACAGGTCGAAAAATTAAACTGACTCAGAATTTTCTTCCCTACATAAATAATCAATATTTGCAAAGGAAAGAAATTGAAAAAAAAAAGAATTTTCAAATTAGAAAAGAAATATATACACTGAAGATATTTGCTCCGGCTGTTACTCGAACCCAGGCGACTCGCTTGGAAGACCAGCGGTCTAGCCTTTAGGCTATCGGAGTTCTGTCGAGAGGAGTCTTACTGCCTGACTGAGACTGCCTGACTGACAGACTGACTCACTGACTGACTGATACTGACTAAATGACTGACTCACTGACTGACCGAGACTGACTGACTGACTCACTGACTGACCGAGACTGACTGACTAACTGCCTGACTGACTGAGACTGGACTGACTGACTGACTAACTGACTGACTGAGACTGACTGACTGACTGCTTGACTGTCTGACTCACTATTTCACTGACTGACTAAATGACTAAATGACTGACTGACACTGACTGACTGACTGCTTGACTGCCTGACTGACTGCTTGACTGACTAACTGACTGACTGACACTGACTGACTGACTGACTGAGACTGGACTGGACTGACTGACTGACTGACTGACTGACTGACTGAGACTGACTGACTGAGACTGACTGAATGAATGACTAACTGACTGACTGACAGAATGACTGAATGAGGCTGAGTGACTGACTGACTGCCTGACTGACTGACTGACTGAATGACTAGCTGACTGAGACTAAATGACTGACTGCCTGACTGACCGAGTGACTGACTGACAGGACTGACTGACTGACTGACTGAGACTGAATGACTGACTGCCTAACTGACTGAGTGACTGAATGACTAACTGACTGATTGATTGCTTAAGTGACTGACTGACTGACTACTTGACTGACTGAATGGACTGGACTGACCGACTGACAGACTGACTGACTGACTTCGCAAAAGGGAAAAATAAAAAAAAATATCAAATTAGAAAAAAATACATGCATTTAAGATTTTCTTTCCGGCTGGGATTCGAACCCAGGGCTACACGCATGGAAGCCCAACGCTCTCGCCAATGGACTATCGGATCTCGGTTGGCCGGTGTCTTAATTATAATAAAAACAAAAAATGCACCTTGGTAATTATTGATCTAAAATCTTTGAAATCTACAGGTCGAATAATTAAACTGACTCAGAATTTTCTTCCGTATATAAATAATCGATATTTGCAAAAGAAAGGAAATGAAAAAAAAAAAGAATTTTCAAATTAGAAAAGAAATATATACATTGAAGATTTTCGTTGCGGCCGGGACTCGAACCCAGTACCACGCGCTTGGAACCCAACGCGGTAGCCATTAGGCTATCGGAGCTCTGTCGATGGAAGTCTTAAATATAATAAAAACAAAAAATGCACCTTGGTAATTATTGATTCAAACACTTTGAAATTTACAGGTCGAATAATTAAACTGACTCAGAATTTTTCTCCCTACATAAATAATCAATATTCGCAAAAGAGAAAAATTAAAAAAAAAGAAGAAGAATTTTCAAATTAGAAACTAAAAATGTAAATTGAGGATTTTCGCTCAGGCTGGGACTCGAACCCAGGGCCACTCGCTTGGAAGCCCAACACTCTAACCATTAGTCTATCGGAGCTCTGTCGGTCGGAGTTTTAAATATAATAAAAACAAAAATGCACCTTGGTAATTATTTATTTAAACACTTTGAAATCTGCCGGTCGAAAAATTAAACTGACTCAGAATTTTCTTCCCTACATAAATAATCAATACTCGCAAAAGAGAAAAATTTAAAAAAAAAAGAAGAAGAATTTTCAAATTAGGAACTAAAAATGTAAATTGAAGATTTTCGCTCAGGCTGGGACTCGAACCCAGGGCCACTCGCTTGGAAGCCCAACACTCTAACCATTAGTCTATCGGAGCTCTGTCGGTCGGAGTTTTAAATATAATAAAAACAAAAATGCACTTTGGTAATTATTTATTTAAACACTTTGAAATCTGCCGGTCGAAAAATTAAACTGACTCAGAATTTTCTTCCCTACATAAATAATCAATATTTGCAAAGGAAAGAAATTGAAAAAAAAAAGAATTTTCAAATTAGAAAAGAAATATATACACTGAAGATATTTGCTCCGGCTGGGACTCGAACCCAGGCGACTCGCTTGGAAGACCAGCGGTCTAGCCTTTAGGCTATCGGAGTTCTGTCGAGAGGAGTCTTACTGCCTGACTGAGACTGCCTGACTGACAGACTGACTCACTGACTGACTGATACTGACTAAATGACTGACTCACTGACTGACCGAGACTGACTGACTGACTCACTGACTGACCGAGACTGACTGACTAACTGCCTGACTGACTGAGACTGGACTGACTGACTGACTAACTGACTGACTGAGACTGACTGACTGACTGCTTGACTGTCTGACTGACTATTTCACTGACTGACTAAATGACTAAATGACTGACTGACACTGACTGACTGACTGCTTGACTGCCTGACTGACTGCTTGACTGACTAACTGACTGACTGACACTGACTGACTGACTGACTGAGACTGGACTGGACTGACTGACTGACTGACTGACTGACTGACTGAGACTGACTGACTGACTGACTGACTGAGACTGACTGAATGAATGACTAACTGACTGACTGACAGAATGACTGAATGAGGCTGAGTGACTGACTGACTGCCTGACTGACTGACTGACTGAATGACTAGCTGACTGAGACTAAATGACTGACTGCCTGACTGACCGAGTGACTGACTGACAGGACTGACTGACTGACTGACTGAGACTGAATGACTGACTGCCTAACTGACTGAGTGACTGAATGACTAACTGACTGATTGATTGCTTAAGTGACTGACTGACTGACTACTTGACTGACTGAATGGACTGGACTGACCGACTGACAGACTGACTGACTGACTTCGCAAAAGGGAAAAATAAAAAAAAATATCAAATTAGAAAAAAATACATGCATTTAAGATTTTCTTTCCGGCTGGGATTCGAACCCAGGGCTACACGCATGGAAGCCCAACGCTCTCGCCAATGGACTATCGGATCTCGGTTGGCCGGTGTCTTAATTATAATAAAAACAAAAAATGCACCTTGGTAATTATTGATCTAAAATCTTTGAAATCTACAGGTCGAATAATTAAACTGACTCAGAATTTTCTTCCGTATATAAATAATCGATATTTGCAAAAGAAAGAAAATGAAAAAAAAAAAGAATTTTCAAATTAGAAAAGAAATATATACATTGAAGATTTTCGTTGCGGCCGGGACTCGAACCCAGTACCACGCGCTTGGAACCCAACGCGGTAGCCATTAGGCTATCGGAGCTCTGTCGATGGAAGTCTTAAATATAATAAAAACAAAAAATGCACCTTGGTAATTATTGATTCAAACACTTTGAAATTTACAGGTCGAATAATTAAACTGACTCAGAATTTTTCTCCCTACATAAATAATCAATATTCGCAAAAGAGAAAAATTAAAAAAAAAGAAGAAGAATTTTCAAATTAGAAACTAAAAATGTAAATTGAGGATTTTCGCTCAGGCTGGGACTCGAACCCAGGGCCACTCGCTTGGAAGCCCAACACTCTAACCATTAGTCTATCGGAGCTCTGTCGGTCGGAGTTTTAAATATAATAAAAACAAAAATGCACCTTGGTAATTATTTATTTAAACACTTTGAAATCTGCCGGTCGAAAAATTAAACTGACTCAGAATTTTCTTCCCTACATAAATAATCAATATTTGCAAAGGAAAGAAATTGAAAAAAAAAAAGAATTTTCAAATTAGAAAAGAAATATATACACTGAAGATATTTGCTCCGGCTGGGACTCGAACCCAGGCGACTCGCTTGGAAGACCAGCGGTCTAGCCTTTAGGCTATCGGAGTTCTGTCGAGAGGAGTCTTACTGCCTGACTGAGACTGCCTGACTGACAGACTGACTCACTGACTGGCTGATACTGACTAAATGACTTACTCACTGACTGACCGAGACTGACTGACTGACTCACTGACTGACCGAGACTGACTGACTAACTGCCTGACTGACTGAGACTGGACTGACTGACTGAGACTGGACTGACTGACTGACTAACTGACTGACCGAGACTGACTGACTGACTGCTTGACTGTCTGACTGACTATTTCACTGACTGACTAAATGACTAAATGACTGAACGACACTGACTGACTGACTGCTTGACTGCCTGACTGACTGCTTGACTGACTAACTGACTGACTGACACTGACTGACTGACTGCTTGACTGCCTGACTGACTGCTTGACTGACTAACTGACTGGACAGGACTGACCGACTGACTGACTGACTGAATGACTGACTGACTGACTGACCGAGACTGACTGACTGACTGACTGAGACTGGACTGGACTGACTGACTGACTGACTGACTGACTGAGACTGAATGACTGACTGCCTAACTGACTGAGTGACTGAATGACTAACTGACTGATTGATTGCTTAAGTGACTGACTGACTGACTGCTTGACTGACTGAATGGACTGGACTGACCGACTGACAGACTGACTGGCTGACAGAGACTGACTGATTGACTGTCGGACTGACTGACTGACTTCGCAAAAGGGAAAAATAAAAAAAAATATCAAATTAGAAAAAAATACATGCATTTAAGATTTTCTTTCCGGCTGGGATTCGAACCCAGGGCTACACGCATGGAAGCCCAACGCTCTCGCCAATGGACTATCGGATCTCGGTTGGCCGGTGTCTTAATTATAATAAAAACAAAAAATGCACCTTGGTAATTATTGATCTAAAATCTTTGAAATCTACAGGTCGAATAATTAAACTGACTCAGAATTTTCTTCCGTATATAAATAATCGATATTTGCAAAAGAAAGAAAATGAAAAAAAAAAAGAATTTTCAAATTAGAAAAGAAATATATACATTGAAGATTTTCGTTGCGGCCGGGACTCGAACCCAGTACCACGCGCTTGGAACCCAACGCGGTAGCCATTAGGCTATCGGAGCTCTGTCGATGGAAGTCTTAAATATAATAAAAACAAAAAATGCACCTTGGTAATTATTGATTCAAACACTTTGAAATTTACAGGTCGAATAATTAAACTGACTCAGAATTTTTCTCCCTACATAAATAATCAATATTCGCAAAAGAGAAAAATTAAAAAAAAAGAAGAAGAATTTTCAAATTAGAAACTAAAAATGTAAATTGAGGATTTTCGCTCAGGCTGGGACTCGAACCCAGGGCCACTCGCTTGGAAGCCCAACACTCTAACCATTAGTCTATCGGAGCTCTGTCGGTCGGAGTTTTAAATATAATAAAAACAAAAATGCACCTTGGTAATTATTTATTTAAACACTTTGAAATCTGCCGGTCGAAAAATTAAACTGACTCAGAATTTTCTTCCCTACATAAATAATCAATATTTGCAAAGGAAAGAAATTGAAAAAAAAAAAGAATTTTCAAATTAGAAAAGAAATATATACACTGAAGATATTTGCTCCGGCTGGGACTCGAACCCAGGCGACTCGCTTGGAAGACCAGCGGTCTAGCCTTTAGGCTATCGGAGTTCTGTCGAGAGGAGTCTTACTGCCTGACTGAGACTGCCTGACTGACAGACTGACTCACTGACTGGCTGATACTGACTAAATGACTTACTCACTGACTGACCGAGACTGACTGACTGACTCACTGACTGACCGAGACTGACTGACTAACTGCCTGACTGACTGAGACTGGACTGACTGACTGAGACTGGACTGACTGACTGACTAACTGACTGACCGAGACTGACTGACTGACTGCTTGACTGTCTGACTGACTATTTCACTGACTGACTAAATGACTAAATGACTGAACGACACTGACTGACTGACTGCTTGACTGCCTGACTGACTGCTTGACTGACTAACTGACTGACTGACACTGACTGACTGACTGCTTGACTGCCTGACTGACTGCTTGACTGACTAACTGACTGGACAGGACTGACCGACTGACTGACTGACTGAATGACTGACTGACTGACTGACCGAGACTGACTGACTGACTGACTGAGACTGGACTGGACTGACTGACTGACTGACTGACTGACTGAGACTGAATGACTGACTGCCTAACTGACTGAGTGACTGAATGACTAACTGACTGATTGATTGCTTAAGTGACTGACTGACTGACTGCTTGACTGACTGAATGGACTGGACTGACCGACTGACAGACTGACTGGCTGACAGAGACTGACTGATTGACTGTCGGACTGACTGACTGACTTCGCAAAAGGGAAAAATAAAAAAAAATATCAAATTAGAAAAAAATACATGCATTTAAGATTTTCTTTCCGGCTGTAATTCGAACCCAGGGCTACACGCATGGAAGCCCAACGCTCTCGCCAATGGACTATCGGATCTCGGTTGGCCGGTGTCTTAATTATAATAAAAACAAAAAATGCACCTTGGTAATTATTGATCTAAAATCTTTGAAATCTACAGGTCGAATAATTAAACTGACTCAGAATTTTCTTCCGTATATAAATAATCGATATTTGCAAAAGAAAGAAAATGAAAAAAAAAGAATTTTCAAATTAGAAAAGAAATATATACATTGAAGATTTTCGTTGCGGCCGGGACTCGAACCCAGTACCACTCGCTTGGAACCCAACGCGGTAGCCATTAGGCTATCGGAGCTCTGTCGAGGGAAGTCTTAAATATAATAAAAACAAAAAATGCACCTTGGTAATTATTGATTCAAACACTTTGAAATTTACAGGTCGAATAATTAAACTGACTCAGAATTTTTCTCCCTACATAAATAATCAATATTCGCAAAAGAGAAAAATTTAAAAAAAAGAAGAATTTTCAAATTAGAAACTAAAAATATAAATTGAAGATTTTCGCTCAGGCTGGGACTCGAACCCAGGGCCACTCGCTTGGAAGCCCAACGGTCTAGCCAGTAGGCTATCGGAGCTCTGCGGCCGGAGTCTTAAATATAATAAAAACAAAAAATGCACCTTGGTAATTATTGATTCAAACACTTTGAAATTTACAGGTCGAATAATTAAACTGACTCAGAATTTTTCTCCCTACATAAATAATCAATACTCGCAAAAGAGAAAAATTAAAAAAAAAAGAAGAAGAATTTTCAAATTAGGAACTAAAAATATAAATTGAAGATTTTCGCTCAGGCTGGGACTCGAACCCAGGGCCACTTGCTTGGAAGCCCAACACTCTAGCCAGTAGGCTATCGGAGCTCTGTCGGTCGGAGTTTTAAATATAATAAAAACAAAAATGCACCTTGGTAATTATTTATTTAAACACTTTGAAATCTGCCGGTCGAAAAATTAAACTGACTCAGAATTTTCTTCCCTACATAAATAATCAATATTTGCAAAGGAAAGAAATTGAAAAAAAAAGAATTTTCAAATTAGAAAAGAAATATATACACTGAAGATATTTGCTCCGGCTGGGACTCGAACCCAGGCGACACGCTTGAAAGACCAGCGGTCTAGCCTTTAGGCTATCGGAGTTCTGTCAAGAGGAGTCTTACTGCCTGACTGAGACTGCCTGGCTGACAGACTGACTCACTGACTGACTGATACTGACTAAATGACTGACTCACTGACTGACCGAGACTGACTGACTGACTCACTGACTGACCGAGACTGACTGAC
Organism: Uloborus diversus; assembly: GCF_026930045.1. Classification (NCBI taxonomy): domain Eukaryota; kingdom Metazoa; phylum Arthropoda; class Arachnida; order Araneae; family Uloboridae; genus Uloborus; species Uloborus diversus. Next base: position 79,685 of record NW_026558673.1, on the reverse strand, counting down.
TAACTGCCTGACTGACTGAGACTGGACTGACTGACTGACTAACTGACTGACTGAGACTGACTGACTGACTGCTTGACTGTCTGACTGACTATTTCACTGACTGACTAAATGACTAAATGACTGACTGACACTGACTGACTGACTGCTTGACTGCCTGACTGACTGCTTGACTGACTAACTGACTGACACTGACTGACTGACTGCTTGACTGCCTGACTGACTGCTTGACTGACTAACTGACTGGACAGGACTGACCGACTGACTGACTGACTGAATGACTGACTGACTGACTGACCGAGACTGACTGACTGACTGACTGAGACTGGACTGGACTGACTGACTGAGACTGACTGACTGACTGAGACTGACTGACTGACTGACTGACTGAGACTGACTGAATGAATGACTAACTGACTGACTGACTGACAGAATGACTGAATGAGGCTGAGTGACTGACTGACTGACTGACTGACTGAATGACTAGCTGACTGAGACTAAATGACTGACTGCCTGACTGACCGAGTGACTGACTGACAGGACTGACTGACTGACTGACTGACTGAGACTGAATGACTGACTGCCTAACTGACTGAGTGACTGAATGACTAACTGACTGATTGATTGCTTAAGTGACTGACTGACTGACTGCTTGACTGACTGAATGGACTGGACTGACCGACTGACAGACTGACTGGCTGACAGAGACTGACTGATTGACTGTCGGACTGACTGACTGACTTCGCAAAAGGGAAAAATAAAAAAAAATATCAAATTAGAAAAATATACATGCATTTAAGATTTTCTTTCCGGCTGGGATTCGAACCCAGGGCTACACGCATGGAAGCCCAACGCTCTCGCCAATGGACTATCGGATCTCGGTTGGCCGGTGTCTTAATTATAATAAAAACAAAAAATGCACCTTGGTAATTATTGATTCAAACACTTTGAAATTTACAGGTCGAATAATTAAACTGACTCAGAATTTTTCTCCCTACATAAATAATCAATATTCGCAAAAGAGAAAAATTAAAAAAAAAGAAGAAGAATTTTCAAATTAGAAACTAAAAATATAAATTGAAGATTTTCGCTGAGGCTGGGACTCGAACCCAGGGCCACTCGCTTGGAAACCCAACGGTCTAGCCAGTAGGCTATCGGAGCTCTGTCGGTTGGAGTTTTAAATATAATAAAAACAAAAAATGCACCTTGGCAATTATTGATTCAAACACTTTGAAATCTGCGGGTCGAAAAATTAAACTGACTCAGAATTTTCTTCCCTACATAAATAATCAATACTCGCAAAAGAGAAAAATTAAAAAAAAAAGAAGAAAAATTTTAAAATTAGAAACTAAAAATATAAATTGAAGATTTTCGCTCAGGCTGGGACTCGAACCCAGGGCCACTCGCTTGGCAGTCCAACGCTCAAGCCTTCGGGCTGTCTGAGCTCTGCGGCCGGAGTCTTAAATATAATAAAAACAAAAAATGCACCTTGGTAATTATTGATTCAAACACTTTGAAATTTACAGGTCGAATAATTAAACTGACTCAGAATTTTTCTCCCTACATAAATAATCAATACTCGCAAAAGAGAAAAATTAAAAAAAAAAGAAGAAGAATTTTCAAATTAGGAACTAAAAATATAAATTGAAGATTTTCGCTCAGGCTGGGACTCGACCCCAGGGCCACTCGCTTGGAAGCCCAACACTCTAACTATTAGTCTATCGGAGCACTGTCGGTCGGAGTTTTAAATATAATAAAAACAAAAATGCACCTTGGTAATTATTTATTTAAACACTTTGAAATCTGCCGGTCGAAAAATTAAACTGACTCAGAATTTTCTTCCCTACATAAATAATCAATATTTGCAAAGGAAAGAAATTGAAAAAAAAAAGAATTTTCAAATTAGAAAAGAAATATATACACTGAAGATATTTGCTCCGGCTGGGACTCGAACCCAGGCGACTCGCTTGGAAGACCAGCGGTCTAGCCTTTAGGCTATCGGAGTTCTGTCGAGAGGAGTCTTACTGCCTGACTGAGACTGCCTGACTGACAGACTGACTCGCTGACTGACTGATACTGACTAAATGACTGACTCACTGACTGACCGAGACTGACTGACTGACTCACTGACTGACCGAGACTGACTGACTAACTGCCTGACTGACTGAGACTGGACTGACTGACTGACTAACTGACTGACTGAGACTGGACTGACTGACTGACTAACTGACTGACTGAGACTGACTGACTGACTGCTTGACTGTCTGACTGACTATTTCACTGACTGACTAAATGACTAAATGACTGACTGACACTGACTGACTGACTGCTTGACTGCCTGACTGACTGCTTGACTGACTAACTGACTGACTGACACTGACTGACTGACTGCTTGACTGCCTGACTGACTGCTTGACTGACTAACTGACTGGACTGACTGACTGACTGACTGACTGACTGAGACTGACTGAGACTGACTGACTGAGACTGACTGAATGAATGACTAACTGACTGACTGACTGACAGAATGACTGAATGAGGCTGAGTGACTGACTGACTGCCTGACTGACTGACTGACTGAATGACTAGCTGACTGAGACTAAATGACTGACTGCCTGACTGACCGAGTGACTGACTGACAGGACTGACTGACTGACTGACTGAGACTGAATGACTGACTGCCTAACTGACTGAGTGACTGAATGACTAACTGACTGATTGATTGCTTAAGTGACTGACTGACTGACTGCTTGACTGACTGAATGGACTGGACTGACCGACTGACAGACTGACTGGCTGACAGAGACTGACTGATTGACTGTCGGACTGACTGACTGACTTCGCAAAGGGGAAAAATAAAAAAAAATATCAAATTAGAAAAAAATACATGCATTTAAGATTTTCTTTCCGGCTGGGATTCGAACCCAGGGCTACACGCATGGAAGCCCAAAGCTCTCGCCAATGAACTATCGGATCTCGGTTGGCCGGTGTCTTAATTATAATAAAAACAAAAAATGCACCTTGGTAATTATTGATCTAAAATCTTTGAAATCTACAGGTCGAATAATTAAACTGACTCAGAATTTTCTTCCGTATATAAATAATCGATATTTGCAAAAGAAAGAAAATGAAAAAAAAAAAGAATTTTCAAATTAGAAAAGAAATATATACATTGAAGATTTTCGTTGCGGCCGGGACTCGAACCCAGTACCACTCGCTTGGAACCCAACGCGGTAGCCATTAGGCTATCGGAGCTCTGTCGATGGAAGTTTGAAATATAATAAAAACAAAAAATGCACCTTGGTAATTATTGATTCAAACACTTTGAAATTTACAGGTCGAATAATTAAACTGACTCAGAATTTTTCTCCCTACATAAATAATCAATATTCGCAAAAGAGAAAAATTAAAAAAAAGAAGAATTTTCAAATTAGAAACTAAAAATATAAATTGAAGATTTTCGCTCAGGCTGGGACTCGAACCCAGGGCCACTTGCTTGGAAGCCCAACACTCTAGCCAGTAGGCTATCGGAGCTCTGTCGGTCGGAGTTTTAAATATAATAAAAACAAAAATGCACCTTGGTAATTATTTATTTAAACACTTTGAAATCTGCCGGTCGAAAAATTAAACTGACTCAGAATTTTCTTCCCTACATAAATAATCAATATTTGCAAAGGAAAGAAATTGAAAAAAAAAGAATTTTCAAATTAGAAAAGAAATATATACACTGAAGATATTTGCTCCGGCTGGGACTCGAACCCAGGCGACACGCTTGAAAGACCAGCGGTCTAGCCTTTAGGCTATCGGAGTTCTGTCAAGAGGAGTCTTACTGCCTGACTGAGACTGCCTGGCTGACAGACTGACTCACTGACTGACTGATACTGACTAAATGACTGACTCACTGACTGACCGAGACTGACTGACTGACTCACTGACTGACCGAGACTGACTGACTAACTGCCTGACTGACTGAGACTGGACTGACTGACTGACTAACTGACTGACTGAGACTGACTGACTGACTGCTTGACTGTCTGACTGACTATTTCACTGACTGACTAAATGACTAAATGACTGACTGACACTGACTGACTGACTGCTTGACTGCCTGACTGACTGCTTGACTGACTAACTGACTGACACTGACTGACTGACTGCTTGACTGCCTGACTGACTGCTTGACTGACTAACTGACTGGACAGGACTGACCGAGACTGACTGACTGACTGACTGAGACTGGACTGGACTGACTGACTGACTGACTGACTGACTGAGACTGGACTGGACTGACTGACTGACTGACTGACTGACTGAGACTGACTGACTGACTGACTGACTGAGACTGACTGAATGAATGACTAACTGACTGACTGACTGACAGAATGACTGACTGACTGACTGAGACTGACTGACTGACTGACTGACTGAGACTGACTGAATGAATGACTAACTGACTGACTGACTGACAGAATGACTGAATGAGGCTGAGTGACTGACTGACTGCCTGACTGACTGACTGACTGAATGACTAGCTGACTGAGACTAAATGACTGACTGCCTGACTGACCGAGTGACTGACTGACAGGACTGACTGACTGACTGACTGAATGACTGACTGCCTAACTGACTGAGTGACTGAATGACTAACTGACTGATTGATTGCTTAAGTGACTGACTGACTGACTGCTTGACTGACTGAATGGACTGGACTGACCGACTGACAGACTGACTGGCTGACAGAGACTGACTGATTGACTGTCGGACTGACTGACTGACTTCGCAAAAGGGAAAAATAAAAAAAAATATCAAATTAGAAAAAAATACATGCATTTAAGATTTTCTTTCCGGCTGGGATTCGAACCCAGGGCTACACGCATGGAAGCCCAACGCTCTCGCCAATGGACTATCGGATCTCGGTTGGCCGGTGTCTTAATCATAATAAAAACAAAAAATGCACCTTGGTAATTATTGATCTAAAATCTTTGAAATCTACAGGTCGAATAATTAAACTGACTCAGAATTTTCTTCCGTATATAAATAATCGATATTTGCAAAAGAAAGAAAATGAATAAAAAAAGAATTTTCAAATTAGAAAAGAAATATATACATTGAAGATTTTCGTTGCGGCCGGGACTCGAACCCAGTACCACGCGCTTGGAACCCAACGCGGTAGCCATTAGGCTATCGGAGCTCTGTCGATGGAAGTCTTAAATATAATAAAAACAAAAAATGCACCTTGGTAATTATTGATTCAAACACTTTGAAATTTACAGGTCGAATAATTAAACTGACTCAGAATTTTTCTCCCTACATAAATAATCAATATTCGCAAAAGAGAAAAATTAAAAAAAAAGAAGAAGAATTTTCAAATTAGAAACTAAAAATATAAATTGAAGATTTTCGCTCAGGCTGGGACTCGAACCCAGGGCCACTCGCTTGGAAGCCCAACGGTCTAGCCAGTAGGCTATCGGAGCTCTGTCGGTCGGAGTTTTAAATATAATAAAAACAAAAAATGCACCTTGGCAATTATTGATTCAAACACTTTGAAATCTGCGGGTCGAAAAATTAAACTGACTCAGAATTTTCTTCCCTACATAAATAATCAATACTCGCAAATGAGAAAAATTAAAAAAAAAGAAGAAGAATTTTCAAATTAGAAACTAAAAATATAAATTGAAGATTTTCGCTCAGGCTGGGACTCGAACCCAGGGCCACTCGCTTGGCAGTCCAACGCTCAAGCCTTCGGGCTGTCTGAGCTCTGCGGCCGGAGTCTTAAATATAATAAAAACAAAAAATGCACCTTGGTAATTATTGATTCAAACACTTTGAAATTTACAGGTCGAATAATTAAACTGACTCAGAATTTTTCTCCCTACATAAATAATCAATACTCGCAAAAGAGAAAAATTAAAAAAAAAGAAGAAGAATTTTCAAATTAGGAACTAAAAATATAAATTGAAGATTTTCGCTCAGGCTGGGACTCGAACCCAGGGCCACTCGCTTGGAAGCCCAACACTCTAACCATTAGTCTATCGGAGCTCTGTCGGTCGGAGTTTTAAATATAATAGAAACAAAAATGCACCTTGGTAATTATTTATTTAAACACTTTGAAATCTGCCGGTCGAAAAATTAAACTGACTCAGAATTTTCTTCCCTACATAAATAATCAATATTTGCAAAGGAAAGAAATTGAAAAAAAAAAGAATTTTCAAATTAGAAAAGAAATATATACACTGAAGATATTTGCTCCGGCTGGGACACGAACCCAGGCGACTCGCTTGGAAGACCAGCGGTCTAGCCTTTAGGCTATCGGAGTTCTGTCGAGAGGAGTCTTACTGCCTGACTGAGACTGCCTGACTGACAGACTGACTCACTGACTGACTGATACTGACTAAATGACTGACTCACTGACTGACCGAGACTGACTGACTGACTCACTGACTGACCGAGACTGACTGACTAACTGCCTGACTGACTGAGACTGGACTGACTGACTGTCTAACTGACTGACTGAGACTGACTGACTGACTGCTTGACTGTCTGACTGACTATTTCACTGACTGACTAAATGACTAAATGACTGACTGACATTGACTGACTGACTGCTTGACTGCCTGACTGACTGCTTGACTGACTAACTGACTGACTGACACTGACTGACTGACTGCTTGACTGACTAACTGACTGGACAGGACTGACCGACTGACTGACTGACTGAATGACTGACTGACTGACTGACCGAGACTGACTGACTGACTGACTGAGACTGGACTGGACTGACTGACTGACTGACTGACTGAGACTGACTGACTGACTGACTGACTGAGACTGACTGAATGAATGACTAACTGACTGACTGACTGACAGAATGACTGAATGAGGCTGAGTGACTGACTGACTGCCTGACTGACTGACTGACTGAATGACTAGCTGACTGAGACTAAATGACTGACTGCCTGACTGACCGAGTGACTGACTGACAGGACTGACTGACTGACTGACTGAGACTGAATGACTGACTGCCTAACTGACTGAGTGACTGAATGACTAACTGACTGATTGATTGCTTAAGTGACTGACTGACTGACTGCTTGACTGACTGAATGGACTGGACTGACCGACTGACAGACTGACTGGCTGACAGAGACTGACTGATTGACTGTCGGACTGACTGACTGACTTCGCAAAAGGGAAAAATAAAAAAAAATATCAAATTAGAAAAAAATACATGCATTTAAGATTTTCTTTCCGGCTGGGATTCGAACCCAGGGCTACACGCATGGAAGCCCAACGCTCTCGCCAATGGACTATCGGATCTCGGTTGGCCAGTGTCTTAATTATAATAAAAACAAAAAATGCACCTTGGTAATTATTGATCTAAAATCTTTGAAATCTACAGGTCGAATAATTAAACTGACTCAGAATTTTCTTCCGTATATAAATAATCGATATTTGCAAAAGAAAGAAAATGAAAAAAAAAAGAATTTTCAAATTAGAAAAGAAATATATACATTGAAGATTTTCGTTGCGGCCGTGACTCGAACCCAGTACCACGCGGTTGGAACCCAACGCGATAGCCATTAGGCTATCGGAGCTCTGTCGATGGAAGTCTTAAATATAATAAAAACAAAAAATGCACCTTGGTAATTATTGATTCAAACACTTTGAAATTTACAGGTCGAATAATTAAACTGACTCAGAATTTTCTTCCCTACATAAATAATCAATATTTGCAAAGGAAAGAAATTGAAAAAAAAAAAGAATTTTCAAATTAGAAAAGAAATATATACACTGAAGATATTTGCTCCGGCTGGGACTCGAACCCAGGCGACTCGCTTGGAAGACCAGCGGTCTAGCCTTTAGGCTATCGGAGTTCTGTCGAGAGGAGTCTTACTGCCTGACTGAGACTGCCTGACTGACAGACTGACTCACTGACTGACTGATACTGACTAAATGACTGACTTACTGACTGACCGAGACTGACTGACTGACTCACTGACTGACCGAGACTGACTGACTAACTGCCTGACTGACTGAGACTGGACTGACTGACTGACTAACTGACTGACTGAGACTGACTGACTGACTGCTTGACTGTCTGACTGACTATTTCACTGACTGACTAAATGACTAAATGGCTGACTGACATTGACTGACTGACTGCTTGACTGCCTGACTGACTGCTTGACTGACTAACTGACTGACTGACACTGACTGACTGACTGCTTGACTGCCTGACTAATGCTTGACTGACTAACTGACTGGACAGGACTGACCGACTGACTAACTGACTGAATGACTGACTGACTGACTGACCGAGACTGACTGACTGACTGACTGAGACTGGACTGGACTGACTGACTGACTGACTGACTGACTGACTGACTGACTGACTGAGACTGACTGAATGAATGACTAACTGACTGACTGACTGACAGAATGACTGAATGAGGCTGAGTGACTGACTGACTGCCTGACTGACTGACTGAATGACTAGCTGACTGAGACTAAATGACTGACTGCCTGACTGACCGAGTGACTGACTGACAGGACTGACTGACTGACTGACTGAGACTGAATGACTGACTGCCTAACTGAGTGAGTGACTGAATGACTAACTGACTGATTGATTGCTTAAGTGACTGACTGACTGACTGCTTGACTGACTGAATGGACTGGACTGACCGACTGACAGACTGACTGGCTGACAGAGACTGACTGATTGACTTTCGGACTGACTGACTGACTTCGCAAAAGGGAAAAATAAAAAAAAATATCAAATTAGAAAAAAATACATGCATTTAAGATTTTCTTTCCGGCTGGAATTCGAACCCAGGGCTACACGCATGGAAGCCCAACGCTCTCGCCAATGGACTATCGGATCTCGGTTGGCCGGTGTCTTAATTATAATAAAAACAAAAAATGCACCTTGGTAATTATTGATCTAAAATCTTTGAAATCTACAGGTCGAATAATTAAACTGACTCAGAATTTTCTTCCGTATATAAATAATCGATATTTGCAAAAGAAAGAAAATGAAAAAAAAAAAGAATTTTCAAATTAGAAAAGAAATATATACATTGAAGATTTTCGTTGCGGCCGGGACTCGAACCCAGTACCACGCGCTTGGAACCCAACGCGGTAGCCATTAGGCTATCGGAGCTCTGGCGATGGAAGTCTTAAATATAATAAAAACAAAAAATGCACCTTGGTAATTATTGATTCAAACACTTTGAAATTTACAGGTCGAATAATTAAACTGACTCAGAATTTTTCTCCCTACATAAATAATCAATATTCGCAAAAGAGAAAAATTAAAAAAAAAGAAGAAGAATTTTCAAATTAGAAACTAAAAATATAAATTGAAGATTTTCGCTCAGGCTGGGACTCGAACCCAGGGCCACTCGCTTGGAAGCCCAACACTCTAACCATTAGTCTATCGGAGCTATGTCGGTCGGAGTTTTAAATATAATAAAAACAAAAATGCACCTTGGTAATTATTTATTTAAACACTGTGAAATCTGCCGGTCGAAAAATTAAACTGACTCACAATTTTCTTCCCTACATAAATAATCAATATTTGCAAAGGAAAGAAATTGAAAAAAAAAAAAGAATTTTCAAATTAGAAAAGAAATATATACACTGAAGATATTTGCTCCGGCTGGGACTCGAACCCAGGCGACTCGCTTGGAAGACCAGCGGTCTAGCCTTTAGGCTATCGGAGTTCTGTCGAGAGGAGTCTTACTGCCTGACTGAGACTGCCTGACTGACAGACTGACTCACTGACTGACTGATACTGACTAAATGACTGACTCACTGACTGACCGAGACTGACTGACTGACTCACTGACTGACCGAGACTGACTGACTAACTGCCTGACTGACTGAGACTGGACTGACTGACTGACTAAGTGACTGACTGACACTGACTGACTGACTGCTTGACTGCCTGACTGACTGCTTGATTGACTAACTGACTGACTGACACTGACTGACTGACTGCTTGACTGCCTGACTGACTGCTTGACTGACTAACTGACTGGACAGGACTGACCGACTGACTGACTGACTGAATGACTGACTGACTGACTGACCGAGACTGACTGACTGACTGACTGAGACTGGACTGGACTGACTGACTGACTGACTGACTGACTGACTGAGACTGACTGACTGACTGACTGACTGAGACTGACTGAATGAATGACTAACTGACTGACCGACTGACAGAATGACTGAATGAGGCTGAGTGACTGACTGACTGCCTGACTGACTGACTGACTGAATGACTAGCTGACTGAGACTAAATGACTGACTGCCTGACTGACCGAGTGACTGACTGACAGGACTGACTGACTGACTGACTGAGACTGAATGACTGACTGCCTAACTGACTGAGTGACTGAATGACTAACTGACTGATTGATTGCTTAAGTGACTGACTGACTGACTGCTTGACTGACTGAATGGACTGGACTGACCGACTGACAGACTGACTGGCTGACAGAGACTGACTGATTGACTGTCGGACTGACTGACTGACTTCGCAAAAGGGAAAAATAAAAAAAAATATCAAATTAGAAAAAAATACATGCATTTAAAATTTTCTTTCCGGCTGGGATCCGAACCCAGGGCTACACGCATGGAAGCCCAACGCTCTCGCCAATGGACTATCGGATCTCGGTTGGCCGGTGTCTTAATTATAATAAAAACAAAAAATGCACCTTGGTAATTATTGATCTAAAATCTTTGAAATCTACAGGTCGAATAATTAAACTGACTCAGAATTTTCTTCCGTATATAAATAATCGATATTTGCAAAAGAAAGAAAATGAAAAAAAAAAAGAATTTTCAAATTAGAAAAGAAATATATACATTGAAGATTTTCGTTGCGGCCGGGACTCGAACCCAGTACCACGCGCTTGAAACCCAACGCGGTAGCCATTAGGCTATCGGAGCTCTGTCGATGGAAGTCTTAAATATAATAAAAACAAAAAATGCACCTTGGTAATTATTGATTCAAACACTTTGAAATTTACAGGTCGAATAATTAAACTGACTCAGAATTTTTCTCCCTACATAAATAATCAATATTCGCAAAAGAGAAAAATTTAAAAAAAAGAAGAAGAATTTTCAAATTAGAAACTAAAAATATAAATTGAAGATTTTCGCTCAGGCTGGGACTCGAACCCAGGGCCACTCTCTTGGAAGCCCAACACTCTAACCATTAGTCTATCGGAGCTCTGTCGGTCGGAGTTTTAAATATAATAAAAACAAAAATGCACCTTGGTAATTATTTATTTAAACACTTTGAAATCTGTCGGTCGAAAAATTAAACTGACTCAGAATTTTCTTCCCTACATAAATAATCAATATTTGCAAAGGAAAGAAATTGAAAAAAAAAAAGAATTTTCAAATTAGAAAAGAAATATATACACTGAAGATATTTGCTCCGGCTGGGACTCGAACCCAGGCGACTCGCTTGGAAGACTAGCGGTCTAGCCTTTAGGCTATCGGAGTTCTGTCGAGAGGAGTCTTACTGCCTGACTGAGACTGCCTGGCTGACAGACTGACTCACTGACTGACTGATACTGACTAAATGACTGACTCACTGACTGACCGAGACTGACTGACTGACTCACTGACTGACCGAGACTGACTGACTAACTGCCTGACTGACTGAGACTGGACTGACTAATTGACTAACTGACTGACTGAGACTGACTGACTGACTGCTTGACTGTCTGACTGACTATTTCACTGACTGACTAAATGACTAAATGACTGACTGACACTGACTGACTGACTGCTTGACTGCCTGACTGACTGCTTGACTGACTAACTGACTGACTGACACTGACTGACTGACACTGACTGACTGCCTGACTGACTGCTTGACTGACTAACTGACTGGACAGGACTGACCGACTGACTGACTGACTGAATGACTGACTGACTGACTGACCGAGACTGACTGACTGACTGACTGAGACTGGACTGGACTGACTGACTGACTGACTGACTGAGACTGACTGACTGACTGACTGAATGAATGACTAACTGACTGACTGACTGACAGAATGACTGAATGAGGCTGAGTGACTGACTGACTGCCTGACTGACTGACTGACTGAATGACTAGCTGACTGAGACTAAATGACTGACTGCCTGACTGACCGAGTGACTGACTGACAGGACTGACTGACTGACTGACTGAGACTGAATGACTGACTGCCTAACTGACTGAGTGACTGAATGACTAACTGACTGATTGATTGCTTAAGTGACTGACTGACTGACTGCTTGACTGACTGAATGGACTGGACTGACCGACTGACAGACTGACTGGCTGACAGAGACTGACTGATTGACTGTCGGACTGACTGACTGACTTCGCAAAAGGGAAAAATAAAAAAAAATATCAAATTAGAAAAAAATACATGCATTTAAGATTTTCTTTCCGGCTGGGATTCGAACCCAGGGCTACACGCATGGAAGCCCAACGCTCCCGCCAATGGACTATCGGATCTCGGTTGGCCGGTGTCTTAATTATAATAAAAACAAAAAATGCACCTTGGTAATTATTGATCTAAAATCTTTGAAATCTACAGGTCGAATAATTAAACTGACTCAGAATTTTCTTCCGTATATAAATAATCGATATTTGCAAAAGAAAGAAAATGAAAAAAAAAAAGAATTTTCAAATTAGAAAAGAAATATATACATTGAAGATTTTCGTTGCGGCCGGGACTCGAACCCAGTACCACGCGCTTGAAACCCAACGCGGTAGCCATTAGGCTATCGGAGCTCTGTCGATGGAAGTCTTAAATATAATAAAAACAAAAAATGCACCTTGGTAATTATTGATTCAAACACTTTGAAATTTACAGGTCGAATAATTAAACTGACTCAGAATTTTTCTCCCTACATAAATAATCAATATTCGCAAAAGAGAAAAATTAAAAAAAAAGAAGAAGAATTTTCAAATTAGAAACTAAAAATATAAATTGAACATTTTCGCTCAGGCTGGGACTCGAACCCAGGGCCACTCGCTTGGAAGCCCAACGGTCTAGCCAGTAGGCTATCGGAGCTCTGTCGGTCGGAGTTTTAAATATAATAAAAACAAAAAATGCACCTTGGCAATTATTGATTCAAACACTTTGAAATCTGCGGGTCGAAAAATTAAACTGACTCAGAATTTTCTTCCCTACATAAATAATCAATACTCGCAAAAGAGAAAAATTAAAAAAAAAAAAGAAGAATTTTCAAATTAGAAACTAAAAACATAAATTGAAGACTTTCGCTCAGGCTGGGACTCGAACCCAGGGCCACTCGCTTGGCAGTCCAACGCTCAAGCCTTCGGGCTGTCTGAGCTCTGCGGCCGGAGTCTTAAATATAATAAAAACAAAAAATGCACCTTGGTAATTATTGATTCAAACACTTTGAAATTTACAGGTCGAATAATTAAACTGACTCAGAATTTTTCTCCCTACATAAATAATCAATACTCGCAAAAGAGAAAAATTAAAAAAAAAAAAAGAAGAAGAATTTTCAAATTAGGAACTAAAAATATAAATTGAAGATTTTCGCTCAGGCTGGGACTCGAACCCAGGGCCACTCGCTTGGAAGCCCAACACTCTAACCATTAGTCTATCGGAGCTCTGTCGGTCGGAGTTTTAAATATAATAAAAACAAAAATGCACCTTGGTAATTATTTATTTAAACACTTTGAAATCTGCCGGTCGAAAAATTAAACTGACTCAGAATTTTCTTCCCTACATAAATAATCAATATTTGCAAAGGAAAGAAATTGAAAAAAAAACGAATTTTCAAATTAGAAAAGAAATATATACACTGAAGATATTTGCTCCGGCTGGGACTCGAACCCAGGCGTCTCGCTTGGAAGACCAGCGGTCTAGCCTTTAGGCTATCGGAGTTCTGTCGAGAGGAGTCTTACTGCCTGACTGAGACTGCCTGACTGAGACTGCCTGACTGACAGACTGACTCACTGACTGACTGATACTGACTAAATGACTGACTCACTGACTGACCGAGACTGACTGACTGACTCACTGACTGACCGAGACTGACTGACTAACTGCCTGACTGACTGAGACTGGACTGACTGACTGACTAACTGACTGACTGAGACTGACTGACTGACTGCTTGACTGTCTGACTGAATATTTCACTGACTGACTAAATGACTAAATGACTGACTGACACTGACTGACTGACTGCTTGACTGCCTGACTGACTGCTTGACTGACTAACTGACTGACTGACACTGACTGACTGACTGCTTGACTGCCTGACTGACTGCTTGACTGACTAACTGACTGGACAGGACTGACCGACTGACTGACTGACTGAATGACTGACTGACTGACTGACCGAGACTGACTGACTGACTGACTGAGACTGACTGACTGACTGACTGACTGAGACTGACTGAATGAATGACTAACTGACTGACTGACTGACAGAATGACTGAATGAGGCTGAGTGACTGACTGACTGCCTGACTGACTGACTGACTGCTTGACTGACTGAATGGACTGGACGGACCGACTGACAAACTGACTGGCTGACAGAGACTGACTGATTGACTGTCGGACTGACTGACTGACTTCGCAAAAGGGAAAAATAAAAAAAAATATCAAATTAGAAAAAAATACATGCATTTAAGATTTTCTTTCCGGCTGGGATTCGAACCCAGGGCTACACGCATGGAAGCCCAACGCTCTCGCCAATGGACTATCGGATCTCGGTTGGCCGGTGTCTTAATTATAATAAAAACAAAAAATGCACCTTGGTAATTATTGATCTAAAATCTTTGAAATCTACAGGTCGAATAATTAAACTGACTCAGAATTTTCTTCCGTATATAAATAATCGATATTTGCAAAAGAAAGAAAATGAAAAAAAAAAAAGAATTTTCAAATTAGAAAAGAAATATATACATTGAAGATTTTCGTTGCGGCCGGGACTCGAACCCAGTACCACGCGCTTGGAACCCAACGCGGTAGCCATTAGGCTATCGGAGCTCTGTCGATGGAAGTCTTAAATATAATAAAAACAAAAAATGCACCTTGGTAATTATTGATTCAAACACTTTGAAATTTACAGGTCGAATAATTAAACTGACTCAGGATTTTTCTCCCTACATAAATAATCAATATTCGCAAAAGAGAAAAATTTAAAAAAAAGAAGAAGAATTTTCAAATTAGAAACTAAAAATATAAATTGAAGATTTTCGCTCAGGCTGGGACTCGAACCCAGGGCCACTCGCTTGGAAGCCCAACACTCTAACCATTAGTCTATCGGAGCTCTGTCGGTCGAAGTTTTAAATATAATAAAAACAAAAATGCACCTTGGTAATTATTTATTTAAACACTTTGAAATCTGCCGGTCGAAAAATTAAACTGACTCAGAATTTTCTTCCCTACATAAATAATCAATATTTGCAAAGGAAAGAAATTGAAAAAAAAAAGAATTTTCAAATTAGAAAAGAAATATATACACTGAAGATATTTGCTCCGGCTGGGACTCGAACCCAGGCGACTCGCTTGGAAGACCAGCGGTCTAGCCTTTAGGCTATCGGAGTTCTGTCGAGAGGAGTCTTACTGCCTGACTGAGACTGCCTGACTGACAGACTGACTCACTGACTGACTGATACTGACTAAATGACTGACTCACTGACTGACCGAGACTGACTGACTGACTCACTGACTGACCGAGACTGACTAACTAACTGCCAGACTGACTGAGACTGGACTGACTGACTGACTAACTGACTGACTGAGACTGACTGACTGACTGCTTGACTGTCTGACTGACTATTTCACTGACTGACTAAATGACTAAATGACTGACTGACACTGACTGACTGACTGCTTGACTGCCTGACTGACTGCTTGACTGACTAACTGACTGACTGACACTGACTGACTGACTGCTTGACTGCCTGACTGACTGCTTGACTGACTAACTGACTGACTGACACTGACTGACTGACTGCTTGACTGTCTGACTGACTGCTTGACTGACTAACTGACTGGACAGGACTGACCGACTGACTGACTGACTGAATGACTGACTGACTGACTGACCGAGACTGACTGACTGACTGACTGAGACTGGACTGGACTGACTGACTGACTGACTGACTGACTGACTGACTGAGACTGACTGACTGACTGACTGACTGAGACTGACTGAATGAATGACTAACTGACTGACTGACTGACAGAATGACTGAATGAGGCTGAGTGACTGACTGACTGCCTGACTGACTGACTGACTGAATGACTAGCTGACTGAGACTAAATGACTGACTGCCTGACTGACCGAGTGACTGACTGACAGGACTGACTGACTGACTGACTGAGACTGAATGACTGACTGCCTAACTGACTGAGTGACTGAATGACTAACTGACTGATTGATTGCTTAAGTGACTGACTGACTGACTGCTTGACTGACTGAATGGACTGGACTGACCGACTGACAGACTGACTGGCTGACAGAGACTGACTGATTGACTGTCGGACTGACTGACTGACTTCGCAAAAGGGAAAAATAAAAAAAAATATCAAATTAGAAAAAAATACATGCATTTAAGATTTTCTTTCCGGCTGGGCTTCGAACCCAGGGCTACACGCATGGAAGCCCAACGCTCTCGCCAATGGACTATCGGATCTCGGTTGGCCGGTGTCTTAATTATAATAAAAACAAAAAATGCACCTTGGTAATTATTGATCTAAAATCTTTGAAATCTACAGGTCGAATAATTAAACTGACTCAGAATTTTCTTCCGTATATAAATAATCGATATTTGCAAAAGAAAGAAAATGAAAAAAAAAAGAATTTTCAAATTAGAAAAGAAATATATACATTGAAGATTTTCGTTGCGGCCGGGACTCGAACCCAGTACCACGCGCTTGGAACCCAACGCGGTAGCCATTAGGCTATCGGAGCTCAGTCGATGGAAGTCTTAAATATAATAAAAACAAAAAATGCACCTTGGTAATTATTGATTCAAACACTTTGAAATTTACAGGTCGAATAATTAAACTGACTCAGAATTTTTCTCCCTACATAAATAATCAATATTCGCAAAAGAGAAAAATTAAAAAAAAAGAAGAAGAATTTTCAAATTAGAAACTAAAAATATAAATTGAAGATTTTCGCTCAGGCTGGGACTCGAACCCAGGGCCACTCGCTTGGAAGCCCAACGGTCTAGCCAGTAGGCTATCGGAGCTCTGTCGGTCGGAGTTTTAAATATAATAAAAACAAAAAATGCACCTTGGTAATTATTGATTCAAACACTTTGAAATTTACAGGTCGAATAATTAAACTGACTCAGAATTTTTCTCCCTACATAAATAATCAATATTCGCAAAAGAGAAAAATTAAAAAAAAGAAGAAGAATTTTCAAATTAGAAACTAAAAATATAAATTGAAGATTTTCGCTCAGGCTGGGACTCGAACCCAGGGCCACTCGCTTGGACGCCCAACACTCTAACCTTTAGTCTATCGGAGCTCTGTCGGTCGGAGTTTTAAATATAATAAAAACAAAAATGCACCTTGGTAATTATTTATTTAAACACTTTGAAATCTGCCGGTCGAAAAATTAAACTGACTCAGAATTTTCTTCCCCACATAAATAATCAATATTTGCAAAGGAAAGAAATTGAAAAAAAAAAGAATTTTCAAATTAGAAAAGAAACATATACACTGAAGATATTTGCTACGGCTGGGACTCGAACCCAGGCGACTCGCTTGGAAGACCAGCGGTCTAGCCTTTAGGCTATCGGAGTTCTGTCGAGAGGAGTCTTACTGCCTGACTGAGACTGCCTGACTGACAGACTGACTCACTGACTGACTGATACTGACTAAATGACTGACTCACTGACTGACCGAGACTGACTGACTGACTCACTGACTGACCGAGACTGACTGACTAACTGCCTGACTGACTGAGACTGGACTGACTGACTGACTAACTGACTGACTGAGACTGACTGACTGACTGCTTGACTGTCTGACTGACTATTTCACTGACTGACTAAATGACTAAATGACTGACTGACACTGACTGACTGACTGCTTGACTGCCTGACTGACTGCTTGACTGACTAACTGACTGACTGACACTGACTGACTGACTGCTTGACTGCCTGACTGACTGCTTGACTGACTAACTGACTGGACAGGACTGACCGACTGACTGACTGACTGAATGACTGACTGACTGACTGACCGAGACTGACTGACTGACTGACGGAGACTGGACTGGACTGACTGACTGACTGACTGACTGACTGACTGAGACTGACTGACTGACTGACTGACTGAGACTGACTGAATGAATGACTGCCTGACTGACTGACTGACTGAATGACTAGCTGACTGAGACTAAATGACTGACTGCCTGAATGACCGAGTGACTGACTGACAGGACTGACTGACTGACTGACTGAGACTGAATGACTGACTGCCTAACTGACTGAGTGACTGAATGACTAACTGACTGATTGATTGCTTAAGTGACTGACTGACTGACTGCTTGACTGACTGAATGGACTGGACTGACCGACTGACAGACTGACTGGCTGACAGAGACTGACTGATGGACTGTCGGACTGACTGACTGACTTCGCAAAAGGGAAAAATAAAAAAAAATATCAAATTAGAAAAAAATACATGCATTTAAGATTTTCTTTCCGGCTGGGCTTCGAACCCAGGGCTACACGCATGGAAGCCCAACGCTCTCGCCAATGGACTATCGGATCTCGGTTGGGCGGTGTCTTAATTATAATAAAAACAAAAAATGCACCTTGGTAATTATTGATCTAAAATCTTTGAAATCTACAGGTCGAATAATTAAACTGACTCAGAATTTTCTTCCGTATATAAATAATCGATATTTGCAAAAGAAAGAAAATGAAAAAAAAAAGAATTTTCAAATTAGAAAAGAAATATATACATTGAAGATTTTCGTTGCGGCCGGGACTCGAACCCAGTACCACGCGCTTGGAACCCAACGAGGTAGCCATTAGGCTATCGGAGCTCTGTCGATGGAAGTCTTAAATATAATAAAAACAAAAAATGCACCTTGGTAATTATTGATTCAAACACTTTGAAATTTACAGGTCGAATAATTAAACTGACTCAGAATTTTTCTCCCTACATAAATAATCAATATTCGCAAAAGAGAAAAATTAAAAAAAAGAAGAAGAATTTTCAAATTAGAAACTAAAAATATAAATTGAAGATTTTCGCTCAGGCTGGGACTCGAACCCAGGGCCACTCGCTTGGAACCCCAACGGTCTAGCCATTAGGCTATCGGAGCTCTGTCGATGGAAGTCTTAAATATAATAAAAACAAAAAATGCACCTTGGTAATTATTGATTCAAACACTTTGAAATCTACAGGTCGAATAATTAAACTGACTCAGAATTTTCTTCCGTATATAAATAATCGATATTTGCAAAAGAAAGAAAATGAAAAAAAAAAAAGAATTTTCAAATTAGAAAAGAAATATATACATTGAAGATTTTCGTTGCGGCCGGGACTCGAACCCAGTACCACGCGCTTGGAACCCAACGCGGTAGCCATTAGGCTATCGGAGCTCTGTCGATGGAAGTCTTAAATATAATAAAAACAAAAAATGCTCCTTGGTAATTATTGATTCAAACACTTTGAAATTTACAGGTCGAATAATTAAACTGACTCAGAATTTTTCTCCCTACATAAATAATCAATATTCGCAAAAGAGAAAAATAAAAAAAAAAGAAGAAGAATTTTCAAATTAGAAACTAAAAATATAAATTGAAGATTTTCGCTCAGGCTGGGACTCGAACCCAGGGCTACTCGCTTGGAAGCCCAACACTCTAACCATTAGTCTATCGGAGCTCTGTCGGTCGGAGTTTTAAATATAATAAAAACAAAAATGCACCTTGGTAATTATTTATTTAAACACTTTGAAATCTGCCGGTCGAAAAATTAAACTGACTCAGAATTTTCTTCCCTACATAAATAATCAATATTTGCAAAGGAAAGAAATTGAAAAAAAAAAGAATTTTCAAATTAGAAAATAAATATATACACTGAAGATATTTGCTCCGGCTGGGACTCGATCCCAGGCGACTCGCTTGGAAGACCAGCGGTCTAGCCTTTAGGCTATCGGAGTTCTGTCGAGAGGAGTCTTACTGCCTGACTGAGACTGCCTGACTGACAGACTGACTCACTGACTGACTGATACTGACTAAATGACTGACTCACTGACTGACCGAGACTGACTGACTGACTCACTGACTGACCGAGACTGACTGACTAACTGCCTGACTGACTGAGACTGGACTGACTGACTGACTAACTGACTGACTGAGACTGACTGACTGACTGCTTGACTGTCTGACTGACTATTTCACTGACTGACTAAATGACTAAATGACTGACTGACACTGACTGACTGACTGCTTGACTGCCTGACTGACTGCTTGACTGACTAACTGACTGACTGACACTGACTGACTGACTGCTTGACTGCCTGACTGACTGCTTGACTGACTAACTGACTGGACAGGACTGACCGACTGACTGACTGACTGAATGACTGACTGACTGACTGACCGAGACTGACTGACTGACTGACTGAGACTGGACTGGACTGACTGACTGACTGACTGAGTTTGACTGACTGACTGACTGACTGAGACTGACTGAATGAATGACTAACTGAATGACTGACTGACAGAATGACTGAATGAGGCTGAGTGACTGACTGACTGCCTGACTGACTGACTGACTGAATGACTAGCTGACTGAGACTAAATGACTGACTGCCTGACTGTCCGAGTGACTGACTGACAGGACTGACTGACTGACTGAGACTGAATGACTGACTGCCTAACTGACTGATTGACTGAATGACTAACTGACTGATTGATTGCTTAAGTGACTGACTGACTAACTGCTTGACTGACTGAATGGACTGGACTGACCGACTGACAGACTGACTGGCTGACAGAGACTGACTGATTGACTGTCGGACTGACTGACTGACTTCGCAAAAGGGAAAAATAAAAAAAAAATCAAATTAGAAAAAAATACATGCATTTAAGATTTTCTTTCCGGCTGGGATTCGAACCCAGGGCTACACGCATGGAAGCCCAACGCTCTCGCCAATGGACTATCGGATCTCGGTTGGCCGGTGTCTTAATTATAATAAAAACAAAAAATGCACCTTGGTAATTATTGATCTAAAATCTTTGAAATCTACAGGTCGAATAATTAAACTGACTCAGAATTTTCTTCCGTATATAAATAATCGATATTTGCAAAAGAAAGAAAATGAAAAAAAAAAAGAATTTTCAAATTAGAAAAGAAATATATACATTGAAGATTTTCGTTGCGACCGGGACTCGAACCAAGTACCACGCGCTTGGAACCCAACGCGGTAGCCATTAGGCTATCGGAGCTCTGTCGATGGAAGTCTTAAATATAATAAAAACAAAAAATGCACCTTGGTAATTATTGATTCAAACACTTTGAAATTTACAGGTCGAATAATTAAACTGACTCAGAATTTTTCTCCCTACATAAATATTCAATATTCGCAAAAGAGAAAAATTAAAAAAAAAGAAGAAGTATTTTCAAATTAGAAACTAAAAATATAAATTGAAGATCTTCGCTCAGGCTGGGACTCGAACCCAGGGCCACTCGCTTGGAAGCCCAACGGTCTAGCCAGTAGGCTATCGGAGCTCTGTCAGTCGGAGTTTTAAATATAATAAAAACAAAAAATGCACCTTGGCAATTATTGATTCAAACACTTTGAAATCTGCGGGTCGAAAAATTAAACTGACTCAGAATTTTCTTCCCTACATAAATAATCAATACTCGCAAAAGAGAAAAATTAAAAAAAAAAGAAGAAGAATTTTCAAATTAGAAACTAAAAATATAAATTGAAGATTTTCGCTCAGGCTGGGACTCGAACCCAGGGCCACTCGCTTGGCAGTCCAACGCTCAAGCCTTCGGGCTGTCTGAGCTCTGCGGCCGGAGTCTTAAATATAATAAAAACAAAAAATGCACCTTGGTAATTATTGATTCAAACACTTTGAAATTTACAGGTCGAATAATTAAACTGACTCAGAATTTTTCTCCCTACATAAATAATCAATATTCGCAAAAGAGAAAAATTAAAAAAAAAGAAGAAGAATTTTCAAATTAGAAACTAAAAATATAAATTGAAGATTTTCGCTCAGGCTGGGACTCGAACCCAGGGCCACTCGCTTGGAACCCCAACGGTCTAGCCATTAGGCTATCGGAGCTCTGTCGATGGAAGTCTTAAATATAATAAAAACAAAAAATGCACCTTGGTAATTATTGATTCAAACACTTTGAAATCTACAGGTCGAATAATTAAACTGACTCAGAATTTTCTTCCGTATATAAATAATCGATATTTGCAAAAGAAAGAAAATGAAAAAAAAAAAGAATTTTCAAATTAGAAAAGAAATATATACATTGAAGATTTTCGTTGCGGCCGGGACTCGAACCCAGTACCACGCGCTTGGAACCCAACGCGGTAGCCATTAGGCTATCGGAGCTCTGTCGATGGAAGTCTTAAATATAATAAAAACAAAAAATGCTCCTTGGTAATTATTGATTCAAACACTTTGAAATTTACAGGTCGAATAATTAAACTGACTCAGAATTTTTCTCCCTACATA
The DNA here is from genome assembly GCF_026930045.1 of Uloborus diversus. NCBI lineage: Eukaryota > Metazoa > Arthropoda > Arachnida > Araneae > Uloboridae > Uloborus > Uloborus diversus. Next base: position 56,949 of record NW_026558673.1, on the reverse strand, counting down.
AATAATCAATATTCGCAAAAGAGAAAAATAAAAAAAAAAGAAGAAGAATTTTCAAATTAGAAACTAAAAATATAAATTGAAGATTTTCGCTCAGGCTGGGACTCGAACCCAGGGCTACTCGCTTGGAAGCCCAACACTCTAACCATTAGTCTATCGGAGCTGTGTCGGTCGGAGTTTTAAATATAATAAAAACAAAAATGCACCTTGGTAATTATTTATTTAAACACTTTGAAATCTGTCGGTCGAAAAATTAAACGGACTCAGAATTTTCTTCCCTACATAAATAATCAATATTTGCAAAGGAAAGAAATTGAAAAAAAAAAGAATTTTCAAATTAGAAAATAAATATATACACTGAAGATATTTGCTCCGGCTGGGACTCGATCCCAGGCGACTCGCTTGGAAGACCAGCGGTCTAGCCTTTAGGCTATCGGAGTTCTGTCGAGAGGAGTCTTACTGCCTGACTGAGACTGCCTGACTGACAGACTGACTCACTGACTGACTGATACTGACTAAATGACTGACTCACTGACTGACCGAGACTGACTGACTGACTCACTGACTGACCGAGACTGACTGACTAACTGCCTGACTGACTGAGACTGGACTGACTGACTGACTAACTGACTGACTGAGACTGACTGACTGACTGCTTGACTGTCTGACTGACTATTTCACTGACTGACTAAATGACTAAATGACTGACTGACACTGACTGACTGACTGCTTGACTGCCTGACTGACTGCTTGACTGACTAACTGACTGACTGACACTGACTGACTGACTGCTTGACTGCCTGACTGACTGCTTGACTGACTAACTGACTGGACAGGACTGACCGACTGACTGACTGACTGAATGACTGACTGACTGACTGACCGAGACTGACTGACTGACTGACTGAGACTGGACTGGACTGACTGACTGACTGACTGAGTTTGACTGACTGACTGACTGACTGAGACTGACTGAATGAATGACTAACTGAATGACTGACTGACAGAATGACTGAATGAGGCTGAGTGACTGACTGACTGCCTGACTGACTGACTGACTGAATGACTAGCTGACTGAGACTAAATGACTGACTGCCTGACTGTCCGAGTGACTGACTGACAGGACTGACTGACTGACTGACTGAGACTGAATGACTGACTGCCTAACTGACTGATTGACTGAATGACTAACTGACTGATTGATTGCTTAAGTGACTGACTGACTAACTGCTTGACTGACTGAATGGACTGGACTGACCGACTGACAGACTGACTGGCTGACAGAGACTGACTGATTGACTGTCGGACTGACTGACTGACTTCGCAAAAGGGAAAAATAAAAAAAAAATCAAATTAGAAAAAAATACATGCATTTAAGATTTTCTTTCCGGCTGGGATTCGAACCCAGGGCTACACGCATGGAAGCCCAACGCTCTCGCCAATGGACTATCGGATCTCGGTTGGCCGGTGTCTTAATTATAATAAAAACAAAAAATGCACCTTGGTAATTATTGATCTAAAATCTTTGAAATCTACAGGTCGAATAATTAAACTGACTCAGAATTTTCTTCCGTATATAAATAATCGATATTTGCAAAAGAAAGAAAATGAAAAAAAAAAAAGAATTTTCAAATTAGAAAAGAAATATATACATTGAAGATTTTCGTTGCGACCGGGACTCGAACCAAGTACCACGCGCTTGGAACCCAACGCGGTAGCCATTAGGCTATCGGAGCTCTGTCGATGGAAGTCTTAAATATAATAAAAACAAAAAATGCACCTTGGTAATTATTGATTCAAACACTTTGAAATTTACAGGTCGAATAATTAAACTGACTCAGAATTTTTCTCCCTACATAAATATTCAATATTCGCAAAAGAGAAAAATTAAAAAAAAAGAAGAAGTATTTTCAAATTAGAAACTAAAAATATAAATTGAAGATCTTCGCTCAGGCTGGGACTCGAACCCAGGGCCACTCGCTTGGAAGCCCAACGGTCTAGCCAGTAGGCTATCGGAGCTCTGTCAGTCGGAGTTTTAAATATAATAAAAACAAAAAATGCACCTTGGCAATTATTGATTCAAACACTTTGAAATTTACAGGTCGAATAATTAAACTGACTCAGAATTTTTCTCCCTACATAAATAATCAATATTCGCAAAAGAGAAAAATTAAAAAAAAAGAAGAAGAATTTTCAAATTAGAAACTAAAAATATAAATTGAAGATTTTCGCTCAGGCTGGGACTCGAACCCAGGGCCACTCGCTTGGAAGCCCAACGGTCTAGCCAGTAGGCTATCGGAGCTCTGTCGGTCGGAGTTTTAAATATAATAAAAACAAAAAATGCACCTTGGTAATTATTGATTCAAACACTTTGAAATTTACAGGTCGAATAATTAAACTGACTCAGAATTTTTCTCCCTACATAAATAATCAATATTCGCAAAAGAGAAAAATTAAAAAAAAAGAAGAAGAATTTTCAAATTAGAAACTAAAAATATAAATTGAAGATTTTCGCTCAGGCTGGGACTCGAACCCAGGGCCACTCGCTTGGAAGCCCAACACTCTAACCATTAGTCTATCGGAGCTCTGTCGGTCGGAGTTTTAAATATAATAAAAACAAAAATGCACCTTGGTAATTATTTATTTAAACACTTTGAAATCTGCCGGTCGAAAAATTAAACTGACTCAGAATTTTCTTCCCCACATAAATAATCAATATTTGCAAAGGAAAGAAATTGAAAAAAAAAGAATTTTCAAATTAGAAAAGAAACATATACACTGAAGATATTTGCTACGGCTGGGACTCGAACCCAGGCGACTCGCTTGGAAGACCAGCGGTCTAGCCTTTAGGCTATCGGAGTTCTGTCAAGAGGAGTCTTACTGCCTGACTGAGACTGCCTGACTGACAGACTGACTCACTGACTGACTGATACTGACTAAATGACTGACTCACTGACTGACCGAGACTGACTGACTGACTCACTGACTGACCGAGACTGACTGACTAACTGCCTGACTGACTGAGACTGGACTGACTGACTGACTTACTGACTGACTGAGACTGACTGACTGACTGCTTGACTGTCTGACTGACTATTTCACTGACTGACTAAATGACTAAATGACTGACTGACACTGACTGACTGACTGCTTGACTGCCTGACTGACTGCTTGACTGACTAACTGACTGACTGACACTGACTGACTGACTGCTTGACTGCCTGACTGACTGCTTGACTGACTAACTGACTGGACAGGACTGACCGACTGACTGACTGACTGAATGACTGACTGACTGACTGACCGAGACTGACTGACTGACTGACTGAGACTGGACTGGACTGACTGACTGACTGACTGAGTTTGACTGACTGACTGACTGACTGAGACTGACTGAATGAATGACTAACTGAATGACTGACTGACAGAATGACTGAATGAGGCTGAGTGACTGACTGACTGCCTGACTGACTGACTGACTGAATGACTAGCTGACTGAGACTAAATGACTGACTGCCTGACTGTCCGAGTGACTGACTGACAGGACTGACTGACTGACTGACTGAGACTGAATGACTGACTGCCTAACTGACTGATTGACTGAATGACTAACTGACTGATTGATTGCTTAAGTGACTGACTGACTAACTGCTTGACTGACTGAATGGACTGGACTGACCGACTGACAGACTGACTGGCTGACAGAGACTGACTGATTGACTGTCGGACTGACTGACTGACTTCGCAAAAGGGAAAAATAAAAAAAAAATCAAATTAGAAAAAAATACATGCATTTAAGATTTTCTTTCCGGCTGGGATTCGAACCCAGGGCTACACGCATGGAAGCCCAACGCTCTCGCCAATGGACTATCGGATCTCGGTTGGCCGGTGTCTTAATTATAATAAAAACAAAAAATGCACCTTGGTAATTATTGATCTAAAATCTTTGAAATCTACAGGTCGAATAATTAAACTGACTCAGAATTTTCTTCCGTATATAAATAATCGATATTTGCAAAAGAAAGAAAATGAAAAAAAAAAAGAATTTTCAAATTAGAAAAGAAATATATACATTGAAGATTTTCGTTGCGACCGGGACTCGAACCAAGTACCACGCGCTTGGAACCCAACGCGGTAGCCATTAGGCTATCGGAGCTCTGTCGATGGAAGTCTTAAATATAATAAAAACAAAAAATGCACCTTGGTAATTATTGATTCAAACACTTTGAAATTTACAGGTCGAATAATTAAACTGACTCAGAATTTTTCTCCCTACATAAATATTCAATATTCGCAAAAGAGAAAAATTAAAAAAAAAGAAGAAGTATTTTCAAATTAGAAACTAAAAATATAAATTGAAGATCTTCGCTCAGGCTGGGACTCGAACCCAGGGCCACTCGCTTGGAAGCCCAACGGTCTAGCCAGTAGGCTATCGGAGCTCTGTCAGTCGGAGTTTTAAATATAATAAAAACAAAAAATGCACCTTGGCAATTATTGATTCAAACACTTTGAAATCTGCGGGTCGAAAAATTAATCTCACTCAGAATTTTCTTCCCTACATAAATAATCAATACTCGCAAAAGAGAAAAATTAAAAAAAAAAGAAGAAGAATTTTCAAATTAGAAACTAAAAATATAAATTGAAGATTTTCGCTCAGGCTGGGACTCGAACCCAGGGCCACTCGCTTGGCAGTCCAACGCTCAAGCCTTCGGGCTGTCTGAGCTCTGCGGCCGGAGTCTTAAATATAATAAAAACAAAAAATGCACCTTGGTAATTATTGATTCAAACACTTTGAAATTTACAGGTCGAATAATTAAACTGACTCAGAATTTTTCTCCCTACATAAATAATCAATACTCGCAAAAGAGAAAAATTAAAAAAAAAAAGGAAGAAGAATTTTCAAATTAGGAACTAAAAATATAAATTGAAGATTTTCGCTCAGGCTGGGACTCGAACCCAGGGCCACTCGCTTGGAAGCCCAACACGCTAACCATTAGTCTATCGGAGCTCTGTCGGTCGGAGTTTTAAATATAATAAAAACAAAAATGCACCTTGGTAATTATTTATTTAAACACTTTGAAATCTGCCGGTCGAAAAATTAAACTGACCCAGAATTTTCTTCCCTACATAAATAATCAATATTTGCAAAGGAAAGAAATTGAAAAAAAAAAGAATTTTCAAATTAGAAAATAAATATATACACTGAAGATATTTGCTCCGGCTGGGACTCGATCCCAGGCGACTCGCTTGGAAGACCAGCGGTCTAGCCTTTAGGCTATCGGAGTTCTGTCGAGAGGAGTCTTACTGCCTGACTGAGACTGCCTGACTGACAGACTGACTCACTGACTGACTGATACTGACTAAATGACTGACTCACTGACTGACCGAGACTGACTGACTGACTCACTGACTGACCGAGACTGACTGACTAACTGCCTGACTGACTGAGACTGGACTGACTGACTGACTAACTGACTGACTGAGACTGACTGACTGACTGCTTGACTGTCTGACTGACTATTTCACTGACTGACTAAATGACTAAATGACTGACTGACACTGACTGACTGACTGCTTGACTGCCTGACTGACTGCTTGACTGACTAACTGACTGACTGACACTGACTGACTGACTGCTTGACTGCCTGACTGACTGCTTGACTGACTAACTGACTGGACAGGACTGACCGACTGACTGACTGACTGAATGACTGACTGACTGACTGACCGAGACTGACTGACTGACTGACTGAGACTGGACTGGACTGACTGACTGACTGACTGACTGACTGATTGAGACTGACTGACTGACTGACTGCCTGACTGACTGACTGACAGAATGACTGAATGAGGCTGAGTGACTGACTGACTGCCTGACTGACTGACTGACTGAATGACTAGCTGACTGAGACTAAATGACTGACTGCCTGACTGACCGAGTGACTGACTGACAGGACTGACTGACTGACTGACTGAGACTGAATGACTGACTGCCTAACTGACTGAGTGACTGAATGACTAACTGACTGATTGATTGCTTAAGTGACTGACTGACTGACTGCTTGACTGACTGAATGGACTGGACTGACCGACTGACAGACTGACTGGCTGACAGAGACTGACTGATTGACTGTCGGACTGACTGACTGACTTCGCAAAAGGGAAAAATAAAAAAAAATATCAAATTAGAAAAAAATACATGCATTTAAGATTTTCTTTCCGGCTGGGCTTCGAACCCAGGGCTACACGCATGGAAGCCCAACGCTCTCGCCAATGGACTATCGGATCTCGGTTGGCCGGTGTCTTAATTATAATAAAAACAAAAAATGCACCTTGGTAATTATTGATCTAAAATCTTTGAAATCTACAGGTCGAATAATTAAACTGACTCAGAATTTTCTTCCGTATATAAATAATCGATATTTGCAAAAGAAAGAAAATAAAAAAAAAAGAATTTTCAAATTAGAAAAGAAATATATACATTGAAGATTTTCGTTGCGGCCGGGACTCGAACCCAGTACCACGCGCTTGGAACCCAACGCGGTAGCCATTAGGCTATCGGAGCTCAGTCGATGGAAGTCTTAAATATAATAAAAACAAAAAATGCACCTTGGTAATTATTGATTCAAACACTTTGAAATTTACAGGTCGAATAATTAAACTGACTCAGAATTTTTCTCCCTACATAAATAATCAATATTCGCAAAAGAGAAAAATTAAAAAAAAAGAAGAAGAATTTTCAAATTAGAAACTAAAAATATAAATTGAAGATTTTCGCTCAGGCTGGGACTCGAACCCAGGGCCACTCGCTTGGAAGCCCAACGGTCTAGCCAGTAGGCTATCGGAGCTCTGTCGGTCGGAGTTTTAAATATAATAAAAACAAAAAATGCACCTTGGTAATTATTGATTCAAACACTTTGAAATTTACAGGTCGAATAATTAAACTGACTCAGAATTTTTCTCCCTACATAAATAATCAATATTCGCAAAAGAGAAAAATTAAAAAAAAAGAAGAAGAATTTTCAAATTAGAAACTAAAAATATAAATTGAAGATTTTCGCTCAGGCTGGGACTCGAACCCAGGGCCACTCGCTTGGAAGCCCAACACTCTAACCATTAGTCTATCGGAGCTCTGTCGGTCGGAGTTTTAAATATAATAAAAACAAAAATGCACCTTGGTAATTATTTATTTAAACACTTTGAAATCTGCCGGTCGAAAAATTAAACTGACTCAGAATTTTCTTCCCCACATAAATAATCAATATTTGCAAAGGAAAGAAATTGAAAAAAAAAGAATTTTCAAATTAGAAAAGAAACATATACACTGAAGATATTTGCTACGGCTGGGACTCGAACCCAGGCGACTCGCTTGGAAGACCAGCGGTCTAGCCTTTAGGCTATCGGAGTTCTGTCGAGAGGAGTCTTACTGCCTGACTGAGACTGCCTGACTGACAGACTGACTCACTGACTGACTGATACTGACTAAATGACTGACTCACTGACTGACCGAGACTGACTGACTGACTCACTGACTGACCGAGACTGACTGACTAACTGCCTGACTGACTGAGACTGGACTGACTGACTGACTAACTGACTGACTGAGACTGACTGACTGACTGCTTGACTGTCTGACTGACTATTTCACTGACTGACTAAATGACTAAATGACTGACTGACACTGACTGACTGACTGCTTGACTGCCTGACTGACTGCTTGACTGACTAACTGACTGACTGACACTGACTGACTGACTGCTTGACTGCCTGACTGACTGCTTGACTGACTAACTGACTGGACAGGACTGACCGACTGACTGACTGACTGAATGACTGACTGACTGACTGACCGAGACTGACTGACTGACTGACTGAGACTGGACTGGACTGACTGACTGACTGACTGACTGACTGACTGAGACTGACTGACTGACTGACTGACTGAGACTGACTGAATGAATGACTGCCTGACTGACTGACTGACTGAATGACTAGCTGACTGAGACTAAATGACTGACTGCCTGAATGACCGAGTGACTGACTGACAGGACTGACTGACTGACTGACTGAGACTGAATGACTGACTGCCTAACTGACTGAGTGACTGAATGACTAACTGACTGATTGATTGCTTAAGTGACTGACTGACTGACTGCTTGACTGACTGAATGGACTGGACTGACCGACTGACAGACTGACTGGCTGACAGAGACTGACAGATGGACTGTCGGACTGACTGACTGACTTCGCAAAAGGGAAAAATAAAAAAAAATATCAAATTAGAAAAAAATACATGCATTTAAGATTTTCTTTCCGGCTGGGCTTCGAACCCAGGGCTACACGCATGGAAGCCCAACGCTCTCGCCAATGGACTATCGGATCTCGGTTGGCCGGTGTCTTAATTATAATAAAAACAAAAAATGCACCTTGGTAATTATTGATCTAAAATCTTTGAAATCTACAGGTCGAATAATTAAACTGACTCAGAATTTTCTTCCGTATATAAATAATCGATATTTGCAAAAGAAAGAAAATGAAAAAAAAAAGAATTTTCAAATTAGAAAAGAAATATATACATTGAAGATTTTCGTTGCGGCCGGGACTCGAACCCAGTACCACGCGCTTGGAACCCAACGAGGTAGCCATTAGGCTATCGGAGCTCTGTCGATGGAAGTCTTAAATATAATAAAAACAAAAAATGCACCTTGGTAATTATTGATTCAAACACTTTGAAATTTACAGGTCGAATAATTAAACTGACTCAGAATTTTTCTCCCTACATAAATAATCAATATTCGCAAAAGAGAAAAATTAAAAAAAAAGAAGAAGAATTTTCAAATTAGAAACTAAAAATATAAATTGAAGATTTTCGCTCAGGCTGGGACTCGAACCCAGGGCCACTCGCTTGGAACCCCAACGGTCTAGCCATTAGGCTATCGGAGCTCTGTCGATGGAAGTCTTAAATATAATAAAAACAAAAAATGCACCTTGGTAATTATTGATTCAAACACTTTGAAATCTACAGGTCGAATAATTAAACTGACTCAGAATTTTCTTCCGTATATAAATAATCGATATTTGCAAAAGAAAGAAAATGAAAAAAAAAAGAATTTTCAAATTAGAAAAGAAATATATACATTGAAGATTTTCGTTGCGGCCGGGACTCGAACCCAGTACCACGCGCTTGGAACCCAACGAGGTAGCCATTAGGCTATCGGAGCTCTGTCGATGGAAGTCTTAAATATAATAAAAACAAAAAATGCACCTTGGTAATTATTGATTCAAACACTTTGAAATTTACAGGTCGAATAATTAAACTGACTCAGAATTTTTCTCCCTACATAAATAATCAATATTCGCAAAAGAGAAAAATTAAAAAAAAAGAAGAAGAATTTTCAAATTAGAAACTAAAAATATAAATTGAAGATTTTCGCTCAGGCTGGGACTCGAACCCAGGGCCACTCGCTTGGAACCCCAACGGTCTAGCCATTAGGCTATCGGAGCTCTGTCGATGGAAGTCTTAAATATAATAAAAACAAAAAATGCACCTTGGTAATTATTGATTCAAACACTTTGAAATCTACAGGTCGAATAATTAAACTGACTCAGAATTTTCTTCCGTATATAAATAATCGATATTTGCAAAAGAAAGAAAATGAAAAAAAAAAAGAATTTTCAAATTAGAAAAGAAATATATACATTAAAGATTTTCGTTGCGGCCGGGACTCGAACCCAGTACCACGCGCTTGGAACCCAACGCGGTAGCCATTAGGCTATCGGAGCTCTGTCGATGGAAGTCTTAAATATAATAAAAACAAAAAATGCTCCTTGGTAATTATTGATTCAAACACTTTGAAATTTACAGGTCGAATAATTAAACTGACTCAGAATTTTTCTCCCTACATAAATAATCAATATTCGCAAAAGAGAAAAATAAAAAAAAAAGAAGAAGAATTTTCAAATTAGAAACTAAAAATATAAATTGAAGATTTTCGCTCAGGCTGGGACTCGAACCCAGGGCTACTCGCTTGGAAGCCCAACACTCTAACCATTAGTCTATCGGAGCTCTGTCGGTCGGAGTTTTAAATATAATAAAAACAAAAATGCACCTTGGTAATTATTTATTTAAACACTTTGAAATCTGCCGGTCGAAAAATTAAACTGACTCAGAATTTTCTTCCCTACATAAATAATCAATATTTGCAAAGGAAAGAAATTGAAAAAAAAAAAGAATTTTCAAATTAGAAAAGAAATATATACACTGAAGATATTTGCTCCGGCTGAGACTCGAACCCAGGCGACTCGCTTGGAAGACCAGCGGTCTAGCCTTTAGGCTATCGGAGTTCTGTCGAGAGGAGTCTTACTGCCTGACTGAGACTGCCTGACTGACAGACTGACTCACTGACTGACTGATACTGACTAAATGACTGACTCACTGACTGACCGAGACTGACTGACTGACTCACTGACTGACCGAGACTGACTGACTAACTGCCTGACTGACTGAGACTGGACTGACTGACTGACTAACTGACTGACTGAGACTGACTGACTGACTGCTTGACTGTCTGACTGACTATTTCACTGACTGACTAAATGACTAAATGACTGACTGACACTGACTGACTGACTGCTTGACTGCCTGACTGACTGCTTGACTGACTAACTGACTGACTGACACTGACTGACTGACTGCTTGACTGCCTGACTGACTGCTTGACTGACTAACTGACTGGACAGGACTGACCGACTGACTGACCGAGACTGACTGACTGACTGACTGAGACTGGACTGGACTGACTGACTGACTGACTGAGACTGACTGACTGACTGACTGACTGAGACTGACTGAATGAATGACTAACTGAATGACTGACTGACAGAATGACTGAATGAGGCTGAGTGACTGACTGACTGCCTGACTGACTGACTGACTGAATGACTAGCTGACTGAGACTAAATGACTGACTGCCTGACTGTCCGAGTGACCGACTGACAGACTGACTGGCTGACAGAGACTGACTGATTGACAGTCGGACTGACTGACTGACTTCGCAAAAGGGAAAAATAAAAAAAAATATCAAATTAGAAAAAAATACATTCATTTAAGATTTTCTTTCCGGCTGGGATTCGAACCCAGGGCTACACGCATGGAAGCCCAACGCTCTCGCCAATGGACTATCGGATCTCGGTTGGCCGGTGTCTTAATTATAATAAAAACAAAAAATGCACCTTGGTAATTATTGATCTAAAATCTTTGAAATCTACAGGTCGAATAATTAAACTGACTCAGAATTTTCTTCCGTATATAAATAATCGATATTTGCAAAAGAAAGAAAATGAAAAAAAAAAAGGAATTTTCAAATTAGAAAAGAAATATATACATTGAAGATTTTCGTTGCGACCGGGACTCGAACCAAGTACCACGCGCTTGGAACCCAACGCGGTAGCCATTAGGCTATCGGAGCTCTGTCGATGGAAGTCTTAAATATAATAAAAACAAAAAATGCACCTTGGTAATTATTGATTCAAACACTTTGAAATTTACAGGTCGAATAATTAAACTGACTCAGAATTTTTCTCCCTACATAAATATTCAATATTCGCAAAAGAGAAAAATTAAAAAAAAAGAAGAAGTATTTTCAAATTAGAAACTAAAAATATAAATTGAAGATTTTCGCTCAGGCTGGGACTCGAACCCAGGGCCACTCGCTTGGAAGCCCAACGGTCTAGCCAGTAGGCTATCGGAGCTCTGTCAGTCGGAGTTTTAAATATAATAAAAACAAAAAATGCACCTTGGCAATTATTGATTCAAACACTTTGAAATCTGCGGGTCGAAAAATTAAACTGACTCAGAATTTTCTTCCCTACATAAATAATCAATACTCGCAAAAGAGAAAAATTAAAAAAAAAAGAAGAAGAATTTTCAAATTAGAAACTAAAAATATAAATTGAAGATTTTCGCTCAGGCTGGGACTCGAACCCAGGGCCACTCGCTTGGCAGTCCAACGCTCAAGCCTTCGGGCTGTCTGAGCTCTGCGGCCGGAGTCTTAAATATAATAAAAACAAAAAATGCACCTTGGTAATTATTGATTCAAACACTTTGAAATTTACAGGTCGAATAATTAAACTGACTCAGAATTTTTCTCCCTACATAAATAATCAATACTCGCAAAAGAGAAAAATTAAAAAAAAAAAGGAAGAAGAATTTTCAAATTAGGAACTAAAAATATAAATTGAAGATTTTCGCTCAGGCTGGGACTCGAACCCAGGGCCACTCGCTTGGAAGCCCAACACGCTAACCATTAGTCTATCGGAGCTCTGTCGGTCGGAGTTTTAAATATAATAAAAACAAAAATGCACCTTGGTAATTATTTATTTAAACACTTTGAAATCTGCCGGTCGAAAAATTAAACTGACCCAGAATTTTCTTCCCTACATAAATAATCAATATTTGCAAAGGAAAGAAATTGAAAAAAAAAAGAATTTTCAAATTAGAAAATAAATATATACACTGAAGATATTTGCTCCGGCTGGGACTCGATCCCAGGCGACTCGCTTGGAAGACCAGCGGTCTAGCCTTTAGGCTATCGGAGTTCTGTCGAGAGGAGTCTTACTGCCTGACTGAGACTGCCTGACTGACAGACTGACTCACTGACTGACTGATACTGACTAAATGACTGACTCACTGACTGACCGAGACTGACTGACTGACTCACTGACTGACCGAGACTGACTGACTAACTGCCTGACTGACTGACTGACTGACTGACTGACTAACTGACTGACTGAGACTGACTGCTTGACTGTCTGACTGACTATTTCACTGACTGACTAAATGACTAAATGACTGACTGACACTGACTGACTGACTGCTTGACTGCCTGACTGACTGCTTGACTGACTAACTGACTGACTGACACTGACTGACTGACTGCTTGACTGCCTGACTGACTGCTTGACTGACTAACTGACTGGACAGGACTGACCGACTGACTGACTGACTGAATGACTGACTGACTGACTGACCGAGACTGACTGACTGACTGACTGAGACTGGACTGGACTGACTGACTGACTGACTGACTGACTGATTGAGACTGACTGACTGATTGACTGATTGAGACTGACTGAATGAATGACTAACTGACTGACTGACTGACAGAATGACTGAATGAGGCTGAGTGACTGACTGACTGCCTGACTGACTGACTGACTGAATGACTAGCTGACTGAGACTAAATGACTGACTGCCTGACTGACCGAGTGACTGACTGACAGGACTGACTGACTGACTGACTGAGACTGAATGACTGACTGCCTAACTGACTGAGTGACTGAATGACTAACTGACTGATTGATTGCTTAAGTGACTGACTGACTGACTGCTTGACTGACTGAATGGACTGGACTGACCGACTGACAGACTGACTGGCTGACAGAGACTGACTGATTGACTGTCGGACTGACTGACTGACTTCGCAAAAGGGAAAAATAAAAAAAAAATCAAATTAGAAAAAAAACATGCATTTAAGATTTTCTTTCCGGCTGGGATTCGAACCCAGGGCTACACGCATGGAAGCCCAACGCTCTCGCCAATGGACTATCGGATCTCGGTTTGCCGGTGTCTTAATTATAATAAAAACAAAAAATGCACCTTGGTAATTATTGATCTAAAATCTTTGAAATCTACAGGTCGAATAATTAAACTGACTCAGAATTTTCTTCCGTATATAAATAATCGATATTTGCAAAAGAAAGAAAATGAAAAAAAAAAGAATTTTCAAATTAGAAAAGAAATATATACATTGAAGATTTTCGTTGCGGCCGGGACTCGAACCCAGTACCACGCGCTTGGAACCCAACGCGGTAGCCATTAGGCTATTGGAGCTCTGTCGATGGAAGTCTTAAATATAACAAAAACAAAAAATGCACCTTGGTAATTATTGATTCAAACACTTTGAAATTTACAGGTCGAATAATTAAACTGACTCAGAATTTTTCTCCCTACATAAATAATCAATATTCGCAAAAGAGAAAAATTAAAAAAAAAAGAAGAAGAATTTTCAAATTAGAAACTAAAAATATAAATTGAAGATTTTCGCTCAGGCTGGGACTCGAACCCAGGGCCACTCGCTTGGAAGCCCAACGGTCTAGCCAGTAGGCTATCGGAGCTCTGTCGGTCGGAGTTTTAAATATAATAAAAACAAAAAATGCACCTTGGCAATTATTGATTCAAACACTTTGAAATCTGCGGGTCGAAAAATTAAACTGACTCAGAATTTTCTTCCCTACATAAATAATCAATACTCGCAAAAGAGAAAAATTTAAAAAAAAAAGAAGAAGAATTTTCAAATTAGAAACTAAAAATATAAATTGAAGATTTTCGCTCAGGCTGGGACTCGAACCCAGGGCCACTCGCTTGGCAGTCCAACGCTCAAGCCTTCGGGCTGTCTGAGCTCTGCGGCCGGAGTCTTAAATATAATAAAAACAAAAAATGCACCTTGGTAATTATTGATTCATACACTTTGAAATTTACAGGTCGAATAATTAAACTGACTCAGAATTTTTCTCCCTACATAAATAATCAATATTCGCAAAAGAGAAAAATTAAAAAAAAAGAAGAAGAATTTTCAAATTAGAAACTAAAAATATAAATTGAAGATTTTCGCTCAGGCTGGGACTCGAACCCAGGGTCACTCGCTTGGAAGCCCAACACTCTAACCATTAGTCTATCGGAGCTCTGTCGGTCGGAGTTTTAAATATAATAAAAACAAAAATGCACCTTGGTAATTATTTATTTAAACACTTTGAAATCTGCCGGTCGAAAAATTAAACTGACTCAGAATTTTCTTCCCCACATAAATAATCAATATTTGCAAAGGAAAGAAATTGAAAAAAAAAGAATTTTCAAATTAGAAAAGAAACATATACACTGAAGATATTTGCTACGGCTGGGACTCGAACCCAGGCGACTCGCTTGGAAGACCAGCGGTCTAGCCTTTAGGCTATCGGAGTTCTGTCGAGAGGAGTCTTACTGCCTGACTGAGACTGCCTGACTGACAGACTGACTCACTGACTGACTGATACTGACTAAATGACTGACTCACTGACTGACCGAGACTGACTGACTGACTCACTGACTGACCGAGACTGACTGACTAACTGCCTGACTGACTGAGACTGGACTGACTGACTGACTAACTGACTGACTGAGACTGACTGACTGACTGCTTGACTGTCTGACTGACTATTTCACTGACTGACTAAATGACTAAATGACTGACTGACACTGACTGACTGACTGCTTGACTGCCTGACTGACTGCTTGACTGACTAACTGACTGACTGACACTGACTGACTGACTGCTTGACTGCCTGACTGACTGCTTGACTGACTAACTGACTGGACAGGACTGACCGACTGACTGACTGACTGAATGACTGACTGACTGACTGACCGAGACTGACTGACTGACTGACTGAGACTGGACTGGACTGACTGACTGACTGACTGACTGACTGACTGAGACTGACTGACTGACTGACTGAGACTGACTGAATGAATGACTGCCTGACTGACTGACTGACTGAATGACTAGCTGACTGAGACTAAATGACTGACTGCCTGAATGACCGAGTGACTGACTGACAGGACTGACTGACTGACTGACTGAGACTGAATGACTGACTGCCTAACTGACTGAGTGACTGAATGACTAACTGACTGATTGATTGCTTAAGTGACTGACTGACTGACTGCTTGACTGACTGAATGGACTGGACTGACCGACTGACAGACTGACTGGCTGACAGAGACTGACAGATGGACTGTCGGACTGACTGACTGACTTCGCAAAAGGGAAAAATAAAAAAAAATATCAAATTAGAAAAAAATACATGCATTTAAGATTTTCTTTCCGGCTGGGCTTCGAACCCAGGGCTACACGCATGGAAGCCCAACGCTCTCGCCAATGGACTATCGGATCTCGGTTGGCCGGTGTCTTAATTATAATAAAAACAAAAAATGCACCTTGGTAATTATTGATCTAAAATCTTTGAAATCTACAGGTCGAATAATTAAACTGACTCAGAATTTTCTTCCGTATATAAATAATCGATATTTGCAAAAGAAAGAAAATGAAAAAAAAAAGAATTTTCAAATTAGAAAAGAAATATATACATTGAAGATTTTCGTTGCGGCCGGGACTCGAACCCAGTACCACGCGCTTGGAACCCAACGAGGTAGCCATTAGGCTATCGGAGCTCTGTCGATGGAAGTCTTAAATATAATAAAAACAAAAAATGCACCTTGGTAATTATTGATTCAAACACTTTGAAATTTACAGGTCGAATAATTAAACTGACTCAGAATTTTTCTCCCTACATAAATAATCAATATTCGCAAAAGAGAAAAATTAAAAAAAAAGAAGAAGAATTTTCAAATTAGAAACTAAAAATATAAATTGAAGATTTTCGCTCAGGCTGGGACTCGAACCCAGGGCCACTCGCTTGGAACCCCAACGGTCTAGCCATTAGGCTATCGGAGCTCTGTCGATGGAAGTCTTAAATATAATAAAAACAAAAAATGCACCTTGGTAATTATTGATTCAAACACTTTGAAATCTACAGGTCGAATAATTAAACTGACTCAGAATTTTCTTCCGTATATAAATAATCGATATTTGCAAAAGAAAGAAAATGAAAAAAAAAAGAATTTTCAAATTAGAAAAGAAATATATACATTGAAGATTTTCGTTGCGGCCGGGACTCGAACCCAGTACCACGCGCTTGGAACCCAACGAGGTAGCCATTAGGCTATCGGAGCTCTGTCGATGGAAGTCTTAAATATAATAAAAACAAAAAATGCACCTTGGTAATTATTGATTCAAACACTTTGAAATTTACAGGTCGAATAATTAAACTGACTCAGAATTTTTCTCCCTACATAAATAATCAATATTCGCAAAAGAGAAAAATTAAAAAAAAAGAAGAAGAATTTTCAAATTAGAAACTAAAAATATAAATTGAAGATTTTCGCTCAGGCTGGGACTCGAACCCAGGGCCACTCGCTTGGAACCCCAACGGTCTAGCCATTAGGCTATCGGAGCTCTGTTGATGGAAGTCTTAAATATAATAAAAACAAAAAATGCACCTTGGTAATTATTGATTCAAACACTTTGAAATCTACAGGTCGAATAATTAAACTGACTCAGAATTTTCTTCCGTATATAAATAATCGATATTTGCAAAAGAAAGAAAATGAAAAAAAAAAAGAATTTTCAAATTAGAAAAGAAATATATACATTAAAGATTTTCGTTGCGGCCGGGACTCGAACCCAGTACCACGCGCTTGGAACCCAACGCGGTAGCCATCAGGCTATCGGAGCTCTGTCGATGGAAGTCTTAAATATAATAAAAACAAAAAATGCTCCTTGGTAATTATTGATTCAAACACTTTGAAATTTACAGGTTGAATAATTAAACTGACTCAGAATTTTTCTCCCTACATAAATAATCAATATTCGCAAAAGAGAAAAATAAAAAAAAAAGAAGAAGAATTTTCAAATTAGAAACTAAAAATATAAATTGAAGATTTTCGCTCAGGCTGGGACTCGAACCCAGGGCTACTCGCTTGGAAGCCCAACACTCTAACCATTAGTCTATCGGAGCTCTGTCGGTCGGAGTTTTAAATATAATAAAAACAAAAATGCACCTTGGTAATTATTTATTTAAACACTTTGAAATCTGCCGGTCGAAAAATTAAACTGACTCAGAATTTTCTTCCCTACATAAATAATCAATATTTGCAAAGGAAAGAAATTGAAAAAAAAAAAAGAATTTTCAAATTAGAAAAGAAATATATACACTGAAGATATTTGCTCCGGCTGAGACTCGAACCCAGGCGACTCGCTTGGAAGACCAGCGGTCTAGCCTTTAGGCTATCGGAGTTCTGTCGAGAGGAGTCTTACTGCCTGACTGAGACTGCCTGACTGACAGACTGACTCACTGACTGACTGATACTGACTAAATGACTGACTCACTGACTGACCGAGACTGACTGACTGACTCACTGACTGACCGAGACTGACTGACTAACTGCCTGACTGACTGAGACTGGACTGACTGACTGACTAACTGACTGACTGAGACTGACTGACTGACTGCTTGACTGTCTGACTGACTATTTCACTGACTGACTAAATGACTAAATGACTGACTGACACTGACTGACTGACTGCTTGACTGCCTGACTGACTGCTTGACTGACTAACTGACTGACTGACACTGACTGACTGACTGCTTGACTGCCTGACTGACTGCTTGACTGACTAACTGACTGGACAGGACTGACCGACTGACTGACCGAGACTGACTGACTGACTGACTGAGACTGGACTGGACTGACTGACTGACTGACTGAGACTGACTGACTGACTGACTGACTGACTGAGACTGACTGAATGAATGACTAACTGAATGACTGACTGACAGAATGACTGAATGAGGCTGAGTGACTGACTGACTGCCTGACTGACTGACTGACTGAATGACTAGCTGACTGAGACTAAATGACTGACTGCCTGACTGTCCGAGTGACCGACTGACAGACTGACTGGCTGACAGAGACTGACTGATTGACAGTCGGACTGACTGACTGACTTCGCAAAAGGGAAAAATAAAAAAAAATATCAAATTAGAAAAAAATACATTCATTTAAGATTTTCTTTCCGGCTGGGATTCGAACCCAGGGCTACACGCATGGAAGCCCAACGCTCTCGCCAATGGACTATCGGATCTCGGTTGGCCGGTGTCTTAATTATAATAAAAACAAAAAATGCACCTTGGTAATTATTGATCTAAAATCTTTGAAATCTACAGGTCGAATAATTAAACTGACTCAGAATTTTCTTCCGTATATAAATAATCGATATTTGCAAAAGAAAGAAAATGAAAAAAAAAAAGAATTTTCAAATTAGAAAAGAAATATATACATTGAAGATTTTCGTTGCGACCGGGACTCGAACCAAGTACCACGCGCTTGGAACCCAACGCGGTAGCCATTAGGCTATCGGAGCTCTGTCGATGGAAGTCTTAAATATAATAAAAACAAAAAATGCACCTTGGTAATTATTGATTCAAACACTTTGAAATTTACAGGTCGAATAATTAAACTGACTCAGAATTTTTCTCCCTACATAAATATTCAATATTCGCAAAAGAGAAAAATTAAAAAAAAAGAAGAAGTATTTTCAAATTAGAAACTAAAAATATAAATTGAAGATTTTCGCTCAGGCTGGGACTCGAACCCAGGGCCACTCGCTTGGAAGCCCAACGGTCTAGCCAGTAGGCTATCGGAGCTCTGTCAGTCGGAGTTTTAAATATAATAAAAACAAAAAATGCACCTTGGCAATTATTGATTCAAACACTTTGAAATCTGCGGGTCGAAAAATTAAACTGACTCAGAATTTTCTTCCCTACATAAATAATCAATACTCGCAAAAGAGAAAAATTAAAAAAAAAAGAAGAAGAATTTTCAAATTAGAAACTAAAAATATAAATTGAAGATTTTCGCTCAGGCTGGGACTCGAACCCAGGGCCACTCGCTTGGCAGTCCAACGCTCAAGCCTTCGGGCTGTCTGAGCTCTGCGGCCGGAGTCTTAAATATAATAAAAACAAAAAATGCACCTTGGTAATTATTGATTCAAACACTTTGAAATTTACAGGTCGAATAATTAAACTGACTCAGAATTTTTCTCCCTACATAAATAATCAATACTCGCAAAAGAGAAAAATTAAAAAAAAAAGGAAGAAGAATTTTCAAATTAGGAACTAAAAATATAAATTGAAGATTTTCGCTCAGGCTGGGACTCGAACCCAGGGCCACTCGCTTGGAAGCCCAACACGCTAACCATTAGTCTATCGGAGCTCTGTCGGTCGGAGTTTTAAATATAATAAAAACAAAAATGCACCTTGGTAATTATTTATTTAAACACTTTGAAATCTGCCGGTCGAAAAATTAAACTGACCCAGAATTTTCTTCCCTGCATAAATAATCAATATTTGCAAAGGAAAGAAATTGAAAAAAAAAAGAATTTTCAAATTAGAAAATAAATATATACACTGAAGATATTTGCTCCGGCTGGGACTCGATCCCAGGCGACTCGCTTGGAAGACCAGCGGTCTAGCCTTTAGGCTATCGGAGTTCTGTCGAGAGGAGTCTTACTGCCTGACTGAGACTGCCTGACTGACAGACTGACTCACTGACTGACTGATACTGACTAAATGACTGACTCACTGACTGACCGAGACTGACTGACTGACTCACTGACTGACCGAGACTGACTGACTAACTGCCTGACTGACTGAGACTGGACTGACTGACTGACTAACTGACTGACTGAGACTGACTGCTTGACTGTCTGACTGACTATTTCACTGACTGACTAAATGACTAAATGACTGACTGACACTGACTGACTGACTGCTTGACTGCCTGACTGACTGCTTGACTGACTAACTGACTGACTGACACTGACTGACTGACTGCTTGACTGCCTGACTGACTGCTTGACTGACTAACTGACTGGACAGGACTGACCGACTGACTGACTGACTGAATGACTGACTGACTGACTGACCGAGACTGACTGACTGACTGACTGAGACTGGACTGGACTGACTGACTGACTGACTGACTGACTGATTGAGACTGACTGACTGATTGACTGATTGAGACTGACTGAATGAATGACTAACTGACTGACTGACTGACAGAATGACTGAATGAGGCTGAGTGACTGACTGACTGCCTGACTGACTGACTGACTGAATGACTAGCTGACTGAGACTAAATGACTGACTGCCTGACTGACCGAGTGACTGACTGACAGGACTGACTGACTGACTGACTGAGACTGAATGACTGACTGCCTAACTGACTGAGTGACTGAATGACTAACTGACTGATTGATTGCTTAAGTGACTGACTGACTGACTGCTTGACTGACTGAATGGACTGGACTGACCGACTGACAGACTGACTGGCTGACAGAGACTGACTGATTGACTGTCGGACTGACTGACTGACTTCGCAAAAGGGAAAAATAAAAAAAAAATCAAATTAGAAAAAAAACATGCATTTAAGATTTTCTTTCCGGCTGGGATTCGAACCCAGGGCTACACGCATGGAAGCCCAACGCTCTCGCCAATGGACTATCGGATCTCGGTTTGCCGGTGTCTTAATTATAATAAAAACAAAAAATGCACCTTGGTAATTATTGATCTAAAATCTTTGAAATCTACAGGTCGAATAATTAAACTGACTCAGAATTTTCTTCCGTATATAAATAATCGATATTTGCAAAAGAAAGAAAATGAAAAAAAAAAGAATTTTCAAATTAGAAAAGAAATATATACATTGAAGATTTTCGTTGCGGCCGGGACTCGAACCCAGTACCACGCGCTTGGAACCCAACGCGGTAGCCATTAGGCTATTGGAGCTCTGTCGATGGAAGTCTTAAATATAACAAAAACAAAAAATGCACCTTGGTAATTATTGATTCAAACACTTTGAAATTTACAGGTCGAATAATTAAACTGACTCAGAATTTTTCTCCCTACATAAATAATCAATATTCGCAAAAGAGAAAAATTAAAAAAAAAAGAAGAAGAATTTTCAAATTAGAAACTAAAAATATAAATTGAAGATTTTCGCTCAGGCTGGGACTCGAACCCAGGGCCACTCGCTTGGAAGCCCAACGGTCTAGCCAGTAGGCTATCGGAGCTCTGTCGGTCGGAGTTTTAAATATAATAAAAACAAAAAATGCACCTTGGCAATTATTGATTCAAACACTTTGAAATCTGCGGGTCGAAAAATTAAACTGACTCAGAATTTTCTTCCCTACATAAATAATCAATACTCGCAAAAGAGAAAAATTAAAAAAAAAAAGAAGAAGAATTTTCAAATTAGAAACTAAAAATATAAATTGAAGATTTTCGCTCAGGCTGGGACTCGAACCCAGGGCCACTCGCTTGGCAGTCCAACGCTCAAGCCTTCGGGCTGTCTGAGCTCTGCGGCCGGAGTCTTAAATATAATAAAAACAAAAAATGCACCTTGGTAATTATTGATTCATACACTTTGAAATTTACAGGTCGAATAATTAAACTGACTCAGAATTTTTCTCCCTACATAAATAATCAATATTCGCAAAAGAGAAAAATTAAAAAAAAAGAAGAAGAATTTTCAAATTAGAAACTAAAAATATAAATTGAAGATTTTCGCTCAGGCTGGGACTCGAACCCAGGGTCACTCGCTTGGAAGCCCAACACTCTAACCATTAGTCTATCGGAGCTCTGTCGGTCGGAGTTTTAAATATAATAAAAACAAAAATGCACCTTGGTAATTATTTATTTAAACACTTTGAAATCTGCCGGTCGAAAAATTAAACTGACTCAGAATTTTCTTCCCTACATAAATAATCAATATTTGCAAAGGAAAGAAATTGAAAAAAAAAAAGAATTTTCAAATTAGAAAAGAAATATATACACTGAAGATATTTGCTCCGGCTGGGACTCGAACCCAGGCGACTCGCTTGAAAGACCAGCGGTCTAGCCTTTAGGCTATCGGAGTTCTGTCGAGAGGAGTCTTACTGCCTGACTGAGACTGCCTGACTGACAGACTGACTCACTGACTGACTGATACTGACTAAATGACTGACTCACTGACTGACCGAGACTGACTGACTGACTCACTGACTGACCGAGACTGACTGACTAACTGCCTGACTGACTGAGACTGGACAGACTGACTGACTAACTGACTGACTGAGACTGACTGACTGACTGCTTGACTGTCTGACTGACTATTTCACTGACTGACTAAATGACTAAATGACTGACTGACACTGACTGACTGACTGCTTGACTGCCTGACTGACTGCTTGACTGACTAACTGACTGACTGACACTGACTGACTGACTGCTTGACTGCCTGACTGACTGCTTGACTGACTAACTGACTGGACAGGACTGACCGACTGACTGACTGACTGAATGACTGACTGACTGACTGACCGAGACTGACTGACTGACTGACTGAGACTGGACTGGACTGACTGACTGACTGACTGACTGACTGACTGAGACTGACTGACTGACTGACTGACTGAGACTGACTGAATGAATGACTAACTGACTGACTGACTGACAGAATGACTGAATGAGGCTGAGTGACTGACTGACTGCCTGACTGACTGACTGACTGAATGACTAGCTGACTGAGACTAAATGACTGACTGCCTGACTGACCGAGTGACTGACTGACAGGACTGACTGACTGACTGACTGAGACTGAATGACTGACTGCCTAACTGACTGAGTGACTGAATGACTAACTGACTGATTGATTGCTTAAGTGACTGACTGACTGACTGCTTGACTGACTGAATGGACTGGACTGACCGACTGACAGACTGACTGGCTGACAG
Organism: Uloborus diversus; assembly: GCF_026930045.1. Classification (NCBI taxonomy): domain Eukaryota; kingdom Metazoa; phylum Arthropoda; class Arachnida; order Araneae; family Uloboridae; genus Uloborus; species Uloborus diversus. Next base: position 33,463 of record NW_026558673.1, on the reverse strand, counting down.
AGACTGACTGATTGACTGTCGGACTGACTGACTGACTTCGCAAAAGGGAAAAATAAAAAAAAATATCAAATTAGAAAAAAATACATGCATTTAAGATTTTCTTTCCGGCTGGGATTCGAACCCAGGGCTACACGCATGGAAGCCCAACGCTCTCGCCAATGGACTATCGGATCTCGGTTGGCCGGTGTCTTAATTATAATAAAAACAAAAAATGCACCTTGGTAATTATTGATCTAAAATCTTTGAAATCTACAGGTCGAATAATTAAACTGACTCAGAATTTTCTTCCGTATATAAATAATCGATATTTGCAAAAGAAAGAAAATGAAAAAAAAAAGAATTTTCAAATTAGAAAAGAAATATATACATTGAAGATTTTCGTTGCGGCCGGGACTCGAACCCAGTACCACGCGCTTGGAACCCAACGCAGTAGCCATTAGGCTATTGGAGCTCTGTCGATGGAAGTCTTAAATATAATAAAAACAAAAAATGCACCTTGGTAATTATTGATTCAAACACTTTGAAATTTACAGGTCGAATAATTAAACTGATTTTCGCTCAGGCTGGGACTCGAACCCAGGGCCACACGCTTGGAAGCCCAACACTCTAACCATTAGTCTATCGTAGCTCTGTCGGTCGGAGTTTTAAATATAATAAAAACAAAAATGCACCTTGGTAATTATTTATTTAAACACTTTGAAATCTGCCGGTCGAAAAATTAAACTGACTCAGAATTTTCTTCCCTACATAAATAATCAATATTTGCAAAGGAAAGAAATTGAAAAAAAAAAGAATTTTCAAATTAGAAAAGAAATATACACACTGAAGATATTTGCTCCGGCTGGGACTCGAACCCAGGCGACTCGCTTGGAAGACCAGCGGTCTAGCCTTTAGGCTATCGGAGTTCTGTCGAGAGGAGTCTTACTGCCTGACTGAGACTGCCTGACTGACAGACTGACTCACTGACTGACTGATACTGACTAAATGACTGACTCACTGACTGACCGAGACTGACTGACTGACTCACTGACTGACCGAGACTGACTGACTAACTGCCTGACTGACTGAGACTGGACTGACTGACTGAGACTGACTGACTGACTGCTTGACTGTCTGACTGACTATTTCACTGACTGACTAAATGACTAAATGACTGACTGACACTGACTGACTGACTGCTTGACTGCCTGACTGACTGCTTGACTGACTAACTGACTGACTGACACTGACTGACTGACTGCTTGACTGCCTGACTGACTGCTTGACTGACTAACTGACTGGACAGGACTGACCGACTGACTGACTGACTGAATGACTGACTGACTGACTGACCGAGACTGACTGACTGACTGACTGAGACTGGACTGGACTGACTGACTGACTGACTGACTGACTGAGACTGACTGACTGACTGACTGAGACTGACTGAATGAATGACTAACTGACTGACTGACTGACAGAATGACTGAATGAGGCTGAGTGACTGACTGACTGCCTGACTGACTGAGTGACTGAATGACTAGCTGACTGAGACTAAATGACTGACTGCCTTACTGACCGAGTGACTGACTGACAGGACTGACTGACTGACTGACTGAGACTGAATGACTGACTGCCTAACTGACTGAGTGACTGAATGACTAACTGACTGATTGATTGCTTAAGTGACTGACTGACTGACTGCTTGACTGACTGAATGGACTGGACTGACCGACTGACAGACTGACTGGCTGACAGAGACTGACTGATTGACTGTCGGACTGACTGACTGACTTCGCAAAAGGGAAAAATAAAAAAAAATATCAAATTAGAAAAACATACATGCATTTAAGATTTTCTTTCCGGCTGGGATTCGAACCCAGGGCTACACGCATGGAAGCCCAACGCTCTCGCCAATGGACTATCGGATCTCGGTTGGCCGGTGTCTTAATTATAATAAAAACAAAAAATGCACCTTGGTAATTATTGATCTAAAATCTTTGAAATCTACAGGTCGAATAATTAAACTGACTCAGAATTTTCTTCCGTATATAAATAATCGATATTTGCAAAAGAAAGAAAATGAAAAAACAAAAGAATTTTCAAATTAGAAAAGAAATATATACATTGAATATTTTCGTTGCGGCCGGGACTCGAACCCAGTACCACGCGCTTGGAACCCAACGCGGTAGCCATTAGGCTATCGGAGCTCTGTCGATGGAAGTCTTAAATATAATAAAAACAAAAAATGCACCTTGGTAATTATTGATTCAAACACTTTGAAATTTACAGGTCGAATAATTAAACTGACTCAGAATTTTTCTCCCTACATAAATAATCAATATTCGCAAAAGAGAAAAATTAAAAAAAAAGAAGAAGAATTTTCAAATTAGAAACTAAAAATATAAATTGAAGACTTTCGCTCAGGCTGGGACTCGAACCCAGGGCCACTCGCTTGGAAGACCAGCGGTCTAGCCTTTAGGCTATCGGAGTTCTGTCGAGAGGAGTCTTACTGCCTGACTGAGACTGCCTGACTGACAGACTGACTGAATGACTGACTGATACTGACTGACTGACTGATACTGACTGACTGACAAAAAAGGAAATTGAAAAAAAAAAGAGTTTTTTCAATTAGAATATAAAATGTACATTGAAGACTCTCGTTCTGACTGGGACTCGACCTCGGGCCACTCTCTTGGAAGCCCATCGCTCAAGCCTTCGGGCTGTCGGAGCTCTGTGATCGGAGTCTTAAATATAATAAAAACTGAAAATGCACCTTGGTTATTATTTATTTAACACCTTGAAATCTACAGGTCAAATAGTTGACGCAGATTTAAGAACCCTACATAAATAATCAATATTCGCAAAAGAAAGAAAATTGAAAAAAAAGGAATTTTTTCAATTAGAATATAAAATGTACATTGAAGACTTTCGTTCCGACTGGGACTCGAACCTCGATCCACTCGCTTGGAAGCCCAACGCTCTAGCCATTGGACTATCGGAGCTTTGTCGCTCGCAGTCTTAAATATAATAAAAACTAAAAATGCACCTTGGTTATTATTGATTTAAACTTTGAAATCTAAAGGTAGAATAATTAAATTGACTCAGAGATTTCATCCGTACATAAAAAATCAATATTCGCAAAAGAAGGAATTTAAAAAAAAGAATTTTAAATTAGAAAAATAAAATACATCGAAGGATTTCTTTTCGACTGGGACTCAAACCTGGGGCCACTCGCATGGAAGTCCAACGGTCTAGCCGTCGTGCTATCGGAGCTCTGTGGGGCGAAGTCTTATATATAATAAAAACTAAAAATGCACCTTGTTTTTTATTGATTTAAAATTTTGAAATCTACAGGTCGATCAGTGAAACTGACTCAGAATTTTTATCCCTACATAAATAATAAATATTCGCAAAAGAAAGGAAATTGAAAAAAAAAGAATATTCAAATTAGAAGTAAAAATATACATTAACGATTTTCGTTCCGGCTGGGACTCGAACCTAGGGCAACGCGCTGGGCAGCCCAACTCTCTAGCCATCGGCCTATCGGAGCTCTGTCGGACGGAGTCTTAAATATAATAAAAAACTAAAAATGCACCTTGGTTATTATTTATTTAAAACCTTGAAATCTACAGGTCAAATAGTTGACTCAGAATTAAGAACCCTACATAAATAATCAATATTTGCAAAGAAAAGGAATTGAAGAAAAAAAAGAATTTTCAAATTAGAAAGTAAAAATGTACTATGATGATTTTCATTCCGATTGGGACTCGAACCTCGGGCCACTCGCTTGGCAGTCCAACGCTCAAGCCTTCGGGCTGTCTGAGCTCTGCGGCCGGAGTCTTAAATATAATAAAAACTAAAAATGCACCTTGGATATTATTGATTTAAAAGTTTGATATCTACAAGTCAAATAGTTGACTAAAAATTAAGAACCCTGCATAAATAATCAATATTCGCAAAAGAAAGGAAATTGAAAAAAAAAGAGTTTTTCCAATTAGAATATAAAATGTACATTGAAGACTTTCGTTCTGACTGGGACTCGACCTCGGGCCACTCGCTTGGAAGCCCATCGCTCATGCCTTCGGTCTGTCGGAGCTCTGCGGCCGGAGTCTTAAATATAATAAAAACTAAAAATGCACCTTGGATATTATTGATTTAAAACTTTGAAATCTACAGGTCGAATAGTTGACGCAGAATTAAGAACCCTACATAAATAATCAATATTCGCAAAAGAAAGGAAATTGAAAAAAAAAGGAATTTTTTCAATTAGAATATAAAAGGTACATTGAAGACTTTCGTTCCGACTGGGACTCGAACCTCGATCCACTTGCTTGGAAGCCCAACGCTCTAGCCATTAGACTATCGGAGCTTTGTCACTCGCAGTCTTAAATATAATAAAAACTGAAAATGCACCTTGGTTATTATTGATTTAAAACTTTGAAATCTACAGGTCGATCAGTCAAACTGACTCAGAATTTTTATCCCTACATAAATAATAAATATTCGCAAAAGAAAGGAAATTGAAAAAAAAAAGAATATTCAAATTAGAAAATAAAATGTTCATTGAAGATTTTCGTTCCGACTGGGACTTGAACCTCGGGCCACTCACTTGGCAGCCCAACGCTCTAGCCATCGGGCTATCGGAGCTCTGTCGGTCGGAGTCATAAATATAATGAAAAACTGAAAATGCACCTTGGTTATTATTTATTTAAAACCTTGAAATCTACAGGTCAAATAGTTGACGCAGAATTAAGAACCCTACATAAATAATCAATATTCGCAAAAGAAGGAATTTAAAAAAAAGGAATTTTAAATTAGAAAAATAAAATACATCGAAGGATTTCTTTCCGACTGGGACTCGAACCTGGGACCACTCGCATGGAAGTTCAACGGTCTAGCCATCGGGCTATCGGAGCTCTGTGGGGCGGAGTCTTATATATAATAAAAACTAAAAATGCACCTTGGTTATTATTGATTTAAAATTTTGAAATCTACAGGTCGATCAGTCAAACTGACTCGGAATTTTTATCCCTACATAAATAATAAATATTCGCAAAAGAAAGGAAATTGAAAAAAAAAAGAATATTCAAATTAGAAGTAAAAATATACATTAACGATTTTCGTTCCGGCTGGGACACGAACCTCGAGCAACTCGCTTGGCAGCCCAACTCTCTAGCCATCGGGCTATCGGAGCTCTGTCGGACGGAGTCTTAAATATAATAAAAAACTAAAAATGCACCTTGGTTATTATTTATTTAAAACCTTGAAATCTACAGGTCAAATAGTTGACTCAGAATTAAGAACCCTACATAAATAATCAATATTTGCAAAGAAAAGGAATTGAAGAAAAAAAAGAATTTTCAAATTAGAAAGTAAAAATGTACTATGATGATTTTCATTCCGATTGGGACTCGACCTCAAACCACTCGCTTGGAAGCCCATCGCTCAAGCCTTCGGGCTGTCGGAGCGCTGTGATCGGAGTCTTAAATATAATAAAAACTAAAAATGCACCTTGGTTATTATTGATTTAAACTTTGAAATCTAAAGGCAGAATACTTAAATTGACTCAGAAATTTCATCCCTACATAAAAAATCAATATTCGCAAAAGAAAGAATTAAAAAAAAAGGAATTTTAAATTAGAAAAGTAAAATACATCGAAGGATTTCTTTCCGACTGGGACTCGAACCTCGGGCTACTCGCGTTGCAGCCCAACGTTCTAGCGATCAGGCTATCGGAGCTCTGTCGGTCGGTCTCTTAAATATAATAAAAACTGAAAATGCACCTTGGTTATTATTGATCTAAAACTTTGAAATCTACAGGTCGAATAGTTGGCTCAAAATTTTAATCAAAACATAAATAATCAATATTTGCAAAGAAAAGAAATTGAAGAAAAAAAAAGAATTTTCAAATTAGAAAGTAAAAATGTACTATGATGATTTTCATTCCGATTGGGACTCGAACCTCGGGCCACTCGCTTGGAAGCCGAACGCTCTAGCCATCGGGCTATCGGAGCTCTTTCGGTCGGTGTCTTAAATATAATAAAAACTCAAAATGCACCTTGGTTATTATTGATTTAAACTTTGAAATCTAAAGGTAGAATAATTAAATTGACTCAGAAATTTCATCCTTACATAAAAAATCAATATTCGCAAAAGAAAGAATTAAAAAAAAGGAATTTTAAATTAGAAAAATAAAATACATCGAAGGATTTCTTTCCGACTGGGACTCGAACCTCGGGCTACTCGCGTTGCAGCCCAACGTTCTAGCGATCGGGCTATCGGAGCTCTGTCGGTCGGTGTCTTAAATATAATAAAAACTGAAAATGCACCTTGGTTAATATTGATTTAAAACTTTGAAATCTACAGGTCAAATAGTTGACTCAGAATTAAGAACTCTACATAAATAATCAATATTCGAAAAAGAAAGAATTAAAAAAAAAGGAATTTTAAATTAGAAAAATAAAATACATCGATGGATTTCTTTCCGACTGGGATTCAAACCTCGGGCCACTCGCTTGGAAGCCGAACGCTCTAGCCATCGGGCTATCGGAGCTAGTTCAAACAGTGTCTTAAATATAATAAAAACTGAAAATGCACCTTGGTTATTATTGATTTAAAATTTTGAAATCTACAGGTCGATCAGTCAAACTGACTCAGAATTAAGAACCCTACATAAATAATCAATATTCGCAAAAGAAAGGAAATTGAAAAAAAAAAGGAATTTTTTCAATTAGAATATAAAATGTACATTGAAGACTTTCGTTCCGACTGGGACTCGAACCTCGATCCACTCGCTTGGAAGCCCAACGCTCTAACCATTGGACTATCGGAGCTTTGTCGACCGCAGTCTTAAATATAATAAAAACTAAAAATGCACCTTGGTTGTTATTGATTTAAAACTTTAAAATGTATAGGTCGAATAGTTGATTCAGAATTTTCATCAAAACATAAATAATCAATATTTGCAAAGAAAAGGATTTGAAAAAAAAAAAGAATTTTGAAATTAGAAAGTAAAAATGTACAATGAAGATTGTCATTCCGACTGGGACTCGAACCTCGGGCCACTCACTTGGCAGCCCAACGCTCTAGCCATCGGGCTATCGGAGCTCTGTCGGTCGGAGTCATAAATATAATGAAAAACTGAAAATGCACCTTGGTTATTATTTATTTAAAACCTTGAAATCTACAGGTCAAATAGTTGACTCAGAATTAAGAACCCTACATAAATAATCAATATTCGCAAAAGAAAGGAAATTGAAAAAAAAAGGAATTTTTTCAATTAGATATAAAATGTACATTGAAGACTTTCGTTCTGACTGGGACTCGACCTCGGGCCACTCGCGTTTAAGCCCATCGCTCATGCCTTCGGGCTGTCGGAGCTCTGTGATCGGAGTCTTAAATATAATAAAAACTAAAAATGCACCTTGGTTATTATTGATTTAAAACTTTGAAATCTACAGGTCGAATAGTTGACTCAGAATTTTCATCAAAACATAAATAATCAATATTTGCAAAGAAAAGGATTTGAAAAAAAAAAAAGAATTTTGAAATTAGAAAGTAAAAATGTACAATGAAGATTGTCATTCCGACTGAGACTCGAACATCGGGCCACTCGCTTGGCAGCCCAACGCTCAATCCTTCGGGCTATTGGCGCTGTGTGGCCGGAGTCTTAAATATAATAAAAACTAAAAATGCACCTTGGATATTATTGATTTAAAAGTTTGATATCTACAGGTCAAATAGTTAACTCAGAATTAAGAACCCTACATAAATAATCAATATTCGCAAAAGAAAGGATTAAAAAAAAAGGAATTTTAAATTAGAAAAATAAAATACATCGATGGATTTCTTTCCGACTGGGACTCGAACCTGGGGCCACTCGCATGGAAGTCCAACGGTCTAGCCATCGGGCTATCGGATCTCTGTGGGGCGCAGTCTTATATATAAAAAAAACTAAAAATGCACCTTGGTTATTATTGATTTAAAATTTTGAAATCTACAGGTCGATCAGTCAAACTGACTCAGAATTAAGAACCCTACATAAATAATCAATATTCGCAAAAGAAAGGATTTGAAAAAAAAAAAGAATTTTCAAATTAGAAAGTAAAAATGTACAATGAAGATCTTCGTTCCGACAGGGACTCGAACCTCGAGCCACTCGCTTGGCAGTCCAACGCTCAAGCCTTCAGGCTGTCTGAGCTCTGCGGCCGGAGTCTTAAATATAATAAAAACTAAAAATGCACCTTGGTTATTATTGATTTAAACTTTGAAATCTAAAGGTAGAATAATTAAATTGACTCAGAAATTTCATCCCTACATAAAAAATCAATATTCGCAAAAGAAGGAATTAAAAAAAAAGGAATTTTAAATAAGAAAAATAAAATACATCGAAGGATTTCTTTCCGACTGGGACTCGAACCTAGGGCAACGCGCTGGGCAGCCCAACTCTCTAGCCATCGGCCTATCAGAGCTCTGTCGGACGGAGTCTTAAATATAATAAAAAACTAAAAATGCACCTTGGTTATTATTTATTTAAAACCTTGAAATCTACAGGTCAAATAGTTGACTCAGAATTAAGAACCCTACATAAATAATCAATATTTGCAAAGAAAAGGAATTGAAGAAAAAAAAGAATTTTCAAATTAGAAAGTAAAAATGTACTATGATGATTTTCATTCCGATTGGGACTCGAACCTCGGGCCACTCGCTTGGCAGTCCAACGCTCAAGCCTTCGGGCTGTCTGAGCTCTGCGGCCGGAGTCTTAAATATAATAAAAACTAAAAATGCACCTTGGATATTATTGATTTAAAAGTTTGATATCTACAAGTCAAATAGTTGACTAAAAATTAAGAACCCTGCATAAATAATCAATATTCGCAAAAGAAAGGAAATTGAAAAAAAAAGAGTTTTTCCAATTAGAATATAAAATGTACATTGAAGACTTTCGTTCTGACTGGGACTCGACCTCGGGCCACTCGCTTGGAAGCCCATCGCTCATGCCTTCGGTCTGTCGGAGCTCTGTGATCGGAGTCTTAAATATAATAAAAACTGAAAATGCACCTTGGTTATTATTGATTTAAAACTTTGAAATCTACAGGTCGAATAGTTGACGCAGAATTAAGAACCCTACATAAATAATCAATATTCGCAAAAGAAAGGAAATTGAAAAAAAAAGGAATTTTTTCAATTAGAATATAAAAGGTACATTGAAGACTTTCGTTCCGACTGGGACTCGAACCTCGATCCACTTGCTTGGAAGCCCAACGCTCTAGCCATTAGACTATCGGAGCTTTGTCACTCGCAGTCTTAAATATAATAAAAACTGAAAATGCACCTTGGTTATTATTGATTTAAAACTTTGAAATCTACAGGTCGATCAGTCAAACTGACTCAGAATTTTTATCCCTACATAAATAATAAATATTCGCAAAAGAAAGGAAATTGAAAAAAAAAAGAATATTCAAATTAGAAAATAAAATGTTCATTGAAGATTTTCGTTCCGACTGGGACTTGAACCTCGGGCCACTCACTTGGCAGCCCAACGCTCTAGCCATCGGGCTATCGGAGCTCTGTCGGTCGGAGTCATAAATATAATGAAAAACTGAAAATGCACCTTGGTTATTATTTATTTAAAACCTTGAAATCTACAGGTCAAATAGTTGACGCAGAATTAAGAACCCTACATAAATAATCAATATTCGCAAAAGAAGGAATTTAAAAAAAAGGAATTTTAAATTAGAAAAATAAAATACATCGAAGGATTTCTTTCCGACTGGGACTCGAACCTGGGACCACTCGCATGGAAGTTCAACGGTCTAGCCATCGGGCTATCGGAGCTCTGTGGGGCGGAGTCTTATATATAATAAAAACTAAAAATGCACCTTGGTTATTATTGATTTAAAATTTTGAAATCTACAGGTCGATCAGTCAAACTGACTCGGAATTTTTATCCCTACATAAATAATAAATATTCGCAAAAGAAAGGAAATTGAAAAAAAAAAGAATATTCAAATTAGAAGTAAAAATATACATTAACGATTTTCGTTCCGGCTGGGACACGAACCTCGAGCAACTCGCTTGGCAGCCCAACTCTCTAGCCATCGGGCTATCGGAGCTCTGTCGGACGGAGTCTTAAATATAATAAAAAACTAAAAATGCACCTTGGTTATTATTTATTTAAAACCTTGAAATCTACAGGTCAAATAGTTGACTCAGAATTAAGAACCCTACATAAATAATCAATATTTGCAAAGAAAAGGAATTGAAGAAAAAAAAGAATTTTCAAATTAGAAAGTAAAAATGTACTATGATGATTTTCATTCCGATTGGGACTCGACCTCAAACCACTCGCTTGGAAGCCCATCGCTCAAGCCTTCGGGCTGTCGGAGCGCTGTGATCGGAGTCTTAAATATAATAAAAACTAAAAATGCACCTTGGTTATTATTGATTTAAACTTTGAAATCTAAAGGCAGAATACTTAAATTGACTCAGAAATTTCATCCCTACATAAAAAATCAATATTCGCAAAAGAAAGAATTAAAAAAAAAGGAATTTTAAATTAGAAAAGTAAAATACATCGAAGGATTTCTTTCCGACTGGGACTCGAACCTCGGGCTACTCGCGTTGCAGCCCAACGTTCTAGCGATCAGGCTATCGGAGCTCTGTCGGTCGGTCTCTTAAATATAATAAAAACTGAAAATGCACCTTGGTTATTATTGATTTAAAACTTTGAAATCTACAGGTCGAATAGTTGGCTCAAAATTTTAATCAAAACATAAATAATCAATATTTGCAAAGAAAAGAAATTGAAGAAAAAAAAAAGAATTTTCAAATTAGAAAGTAAAAATGTACTATGATGATTTTCATTCCGATTGGGACTCGAACCTCGGGCCACTCGCTTGGAAGCCGAACGCTCTAGCCATCGGGCTATCGGAGCTCTTTCGGTCGGTGTCTTAAATATAATAAAAACTCAAAATGCACCTTGGTTATTATTGATTTAAACTTTGAAATCTAAAGGTAGAATAATTAAATTGACTCAGAAATTTCATCCTTACATAAAAAATCAATATTCGCAAAAGAAAGAATTAAAAAAAAAGGAATTTTAAATTAGAAAAATAAAATACATCGAAGGATTTCTTTCCGACTGGGACTCGAACCTCGGGCTACTCGCGTTGCAGCCCAACGTTCTAGCGATCGGGCTATCGGAGCTCTGTCGGTCGGTGTCTTAAATATAATAAAAACTGAAAATGCACCTTGGTTAATATTGATTTAAAACTTTGAAATCTACAGGTCAAATAGTTGACTCAGAATTAAGAACTCTACATAAATAATCAATATTCGAAAAAGAAAGAATTAAAAAAAAAGGAATTTTAAATTAGAAAAATAAAATACATCGATGGATTTCTTTCCGACTGGGATTCAAACCTCGGGCCACTCGCTTGGAAGCCGAACGCTCTAGCCATCGGGCTATCGGAGCTAGTTCAAACAGTGTCTTAAATATAATAAAAACTGAAAATGCACCTTGGTTATTATTGATTTAAAATTTTGAAATCTACAGGTCGATCAGTCAAACTGACTCAGAATTAAGAACCCTACATAAATAATCAATATTCGCAAAAGAAAGGAAATTGAAAAAAAAAAGGAATTTTTTCAATTAGAATATAAAATGTACATTGAAGACTTTCGTTCCGACTGGGACTCGAACCTCGATCCACTCGCTTGGAAGCCCAACGCTCTAACCATTGGACTATCGGAGCTTTGTCGACCGCAGTCTTAAATATAATAAAAACTAAAAATGCACCTTGGTTGTTATTGATTTAAAACTTTAAAATGTATAGGTCGAATAGTTGATTCAGAATTTTCATCAAAACATAAATAATCAATATTTGCAAAGAAAAGGATTTGAAAAAAAAAAAGAATTTTGAAATTAGAAAGTAAAAATGTACAATGAAGATTGTCATTCCGACTGGGACTCGAACCTCGGGCCACTCACTTGGCAGCCCAACGCTCTAGCCATCGGGCTATCGGAGCTCTGTCGGTCGGAGTCATAAATATAATGAAAAACTGAAAATGCACCTTGGTTATTATTTATTTAAAACCTTGAAATCTACAGGTCAAATAGTTGACTCAGAATTAAGAACCCTACATAAATAATCAATATTCGCAAAAGAAAGGAAATTGAAAAAAAAAAGGAATTTTTTCAATTAGATATAAAATGTACATTGAAGACTTTCGTTCTGACTGGGACTCGACCTCGGGCCACTCGCGTTTAAGCCCATCGCTCATGCCTTCGGGCTGTCGGAGCTCTGTGATCGGAGTCTTAAATATAATAAAAACTAAAAATGCACCTTGGTTATTATTGATTTAAACTTTGAAATCTAAAGGCAGAATACTTAAATTGACTCAGAAATTTCATCCCTACATAAAAAATCAATATTCGCAAAAGAAAGAATTAAAAAAAAAGGAATTTTAAATTAGAAAAGTAAAATACATCCAAGGATTTCTTTCCGACTGGGACTCGAACCTCGGGCTACTCGCGTTGCAGCCCAACGTTCTAGCGATCAGGCTATCGGAGCTCTGTCGGTCGGTCTCTTAAATATAATAAAAACTGAAAATGCACCTTGGTTATTATTGATTTAAAACTTTGAAATCTACAGGTCGAATAGTTGGCTCAAAATTTTAATCAAAACATAAATAATCAATATTTGCAAAGAAAAGAAATTGAAGAAAAAAAAAAGAATTTTCAAATTAGAAAGTAAAAATGTACTATGATGATTTTCATTCCGATTGGGACTCGAACCTCGGGCCACTCGCTTGGAAGCCGAACGCTCTAGCCATCGGGCTATCGGAGCTCTTTCGGTCGGTGTCTTAAATATAATAAAAACTCAAAATGCACCTTGGTTATTATTGATTTAAACTTTGAAATCTAAAGGTAGAATAATTAAATTGACTCAGAAATTTCATCCTTACATAAAAAATCAATATTCGCAAAAGAAAGAATTAAAAAAAAAGGAATTTTAAATTAGAAAAATAAAATACATCGAAGGATTTCTTTCCGACTGGGACTCGAACCTCGGGCTACTCGCGTTGCAGCCCAACGTTCTAGCGATCGGGCTATCGGAGCTCTGTCGGTCGGTGTCTTAAATATAATAAAAACTGAAAATGCACCTTGGTTAATATTGATTTAAAACTTTGAAATCTACAGGTCAAATAGTTGACTCAGAATTAAGAACTCTACATAAATAATCAATATTCGAAAAAGAAAGAATTAAAAAAAAAGGAATTTTAAATTAGAAAAATAAAATACATCGATGGATTTCTTTCCGACTGGGATTCAAACCTCGGGCCACTCGCTTGGAAGCCGAACGCTCTAGCCATCGGGCTATCGGAGCTAGTTCAAACAGTGTCTTAAATATAATAAAAACTGAAAATGCACCTTGGTTATTATTGATTTAAAATTTTGAAATCTACAGGTCGATCAGTCAAACTGACTCAGAATTAAGAACCCTACATAAATAATCAATATTCGCAAAAGAAAGGAAATTGAAAAAAAAAAAGGAATTTTTTCAATTAGAATATAAAATGTACATTGAAGACTTTCGTTCCGACTGGGACTCGAACCTCGATCCACTCGCTTGGAAGCCCAACGCTCTAACCATTGGACTATCGGAGCTTTGTCGACCGCAGTCTTAAATATAATAAAAACTAAAAATGCACCTTGGTTGTTATTGATTTAAAACTTTAAAATGTATAGGTCGAATAGTTGATTCAGAATTTTCATCAAAACATAAATAATCAATATTTGCAAAGAAAAGGATTTGAAAAAAAAAAAGAATTTTGAAATTAGAAAGTAAAAATGTACAATGAAGATTGTCATTCCGACTGAGACTCGAACATCGGGCCACTCGCTTGGCAGCCCAACGCTCAATCCTTCGGGCTATTGGCGCTGTGTGGCCGGAGTCTTAAATATAATAAAAACTAAAAATGCACCTTGGATATTATTGATTTAAAAGTTTGATATCTACAGGTCAAATAGTTAACTCAGAATTAAGAACCCTACATAAATAATCAATATTCGCAAAAGAAAGGATTAAAAAAAAAGGAATTTTAAATTAGAAAAATAAAATACATCGATGGATTTCTTTCCGACTGGGACTCGAACCTGGGGCCACTCGCATGGAAGTCCAACGGTCTAGCCATCGGGCTATCGGCTCTCTGTGGGGCGCAGTCTTATATATAAAAAAAACTAAAAATGCACCTTGGTTATTATTGATTTAAAATTTTGAAATCTACAGGTCGATCAGTCAAACTGACTCAGAATTAAGAACCCTACATAAATAATCAATATTCGCAAAAGAAAGGATTTGAAAAAAAAAGAATTTTCAAATTAGAAAGTAAAAATGTACAATGAAGATCTTCGTTCCGACAGGGACTCGAACCTCGAGCCACTCGCTTGGCAGTCCAACGCTCAAGCCTTCAGGCTGTCTGAGCTCTGCGGCCGGAGTCTTAAATATAATAAAAACTAAAAATGCACCTTGGTTATTATTGATTTAAACTTTGAAATCTAAAGGTAGAATAATTAAATTGACTCAGAAATTTCATCCCTACATAAAAAATCAATATTCGCAAAAGAAGGAATTAAAAAAAAAAGGAATTTTAAATAAGAAAAATAAAATACATCGAAGGATTTCTTTCCGACTGGGACTCGAACCTTGGGCCACTCGCATGGAAGTCCAACGGTCTAGCCATCGGGCTATCGGATCTCTGTGGGGCGCAGTCTTATATATAAAAAAAACTAAAAATGCACCTTGGTTATTATTGATTTAAAATTTTGAAATCTACAGGTCGATCAGTCAAACTGACTCAGAATTAAGAACCCTACATAAATAATCAATATTCGCAAAAGAAAGGATTTGAAAAAAAAAAGAATTTTCAAATTAGAAAGTAAAAATGTACAATGAAGATCTTCGTTCCGACAGGGACTCGAACCTCGAGCCACTCGCTTGGCAGTCCAACGCTCAAGCCTTCAGGCTGTCTGAGCTCTGCGGCCGGAGTCTTAAATATAATAAAAACTAAAAATGCACCTTGGTTATTATTGATTTAAACTTTGAAATCTAAAGGTAGAATAATTAAATTGACTCAGAAATTTCATCCCTACATAAAAAATCAATATTTGCAAAGAAAAGGAATTGAAGAAAAAAAAAGAATTTTTAAATTAGATAGTAAAAATGTACTATGATGATTTTCATTCCGATTGGGACTCGATCCTCGGTCCACTCGCTTGGAAGCCGAACGCTCTAGCCATCGGGATATCGGAGCTCTGTCGATCGGTGTCTTAAATATAATAAAAACTGAAAATGCACCTTAGTTATTATTGATTTAAAACTTTGAAATCTACAGGTCGAATAGTTGGCTCAGAATTTTAATCAAAACATAAATAATCAATATTTGCAAAGAAAAGAAATTGAAGAAAAAAAAGGAATTTTCAAATTAGAAAGTAAAAATGTACTATGATGATTTTCATTCCGATTGGGACTCGAACCTCGGGCCACTCGCGCTGCAGCCCAACGTTCTAGCGATCGGGCTATCGGAGCTCTGTCGGTCGGTGTCTTAAATATAATAAAAACTGAAAATGCACCTTGGTTATTATTGATTTAAAACTCTGAAATCTACAGGTCAAATAGTTGACTCAGAATTAAGAACCCTACATAAATAATCAATATTCGGAAAAGAAAGAATTAAAAAAAAAGGAATTTTAAATTAGAAAAATAAAATACATCGATGGATTTCTTTCCGACTGGGACTCGAACCTCGATCCACTCGCTTGGAAGCCCAACGCTCTAGCCATTGGACTATCGGAGCTTTGTCGCTCGCAGTCTTAAATATAATAAAAACTAAAAATGCACCTTGGTTATTATTGATTTAAAACATAGAAATCTACAGCTCGAATAGTTGACTCAGAATTTTCATCAAAACATAAATAATCAATATTTGCAAAGAAAAGGATTTGAAAAAAAAAAGAATTCTCAAATTAGAAAGTAAAAATGTACAATGAAGATTTTCGTTCCGACAGGGACTCGAACCTCGGGCCACTCGCTTGGCAACCCAACGCTCAAGCCTTCGGGCTGTCGGAGCTCTGTGATCGGAGTCTTAAATATAATAAAAACTAAAAATGCACCTTGGTTATTATTGATTTAAACTTTGAAATCTAAAGGTAGAATAATTAAATTGACTCAGAGATTTCATCCGTACATAAAAAATCAATATTCGCAAAAGAAGGAATTTAAAAAAAAGAATTTTAAATTAGAAAAATAAAATACATCGAAGGATTTCTTTTCGACTGGGACTCAAACCTGGGGCCACTCGCATGGAAGTCCAACGGTCTTGCCGTCGTGCTATCGGAGCTCTGTGGGGCGAAGTCTTATATATAATAAAAACTAAAAATGCACCTTGTTTTTTATTGATTTAAAATTTTGAAATCTACAGGTCGATCAGTGAAACTGACTCAGAATTTTTATCCCTACATAAATAATAAATATTCGCAAAAGAAAGGAAATTGAAAAAAAAGAATATTCAAATTAGAAGTAAAAATATACATTAACGATTTTCGTTCCGGCTGGGACTCGAACCTAGGGCAACGCGCTGGGCAGCCCAACTCTCTAGCCATCGGCCTATCGGAGCTCTGTCGGACGGAGTCTTAAATATAATAAAAAACTAAAAATGCACCTTGGTTATTATTTATTTAAAACCTTGAAATCTACAGGTCAAATAGTTGACTCAGAATTAAGAACCCTACATAAATAATCAATATTTGCAAAGAAAAGGAATTGAAGAAAAAAAAGAATTTTCAAATTAGAAAGTAAAAATGTACTATGATGATTTTCATTCCGATTGGGACTCGAACCTCGGGCCACTCGCTTGGCAGTCCAACGCTCAAGCCTTCGGGCTGTCTGAGCTCTGCGGCCGGAGTCTTAAATATAATAAAAACTAAAAATGCACCTTGGATATTATTGATTTAAAAGTTTGATATCTACAAGTCAAATAGTTGACTAAAAATTAAGAACCATGCATAAATAATAAATATTCGCAAAAGAAAGGAAATTGAAAAAAAAAGAGTTTTTCCAATTAGAATATAAAATGTACATTGAAGACTTTCGTTCTGACTGGGACTCGACCTCGGGCCACTCGCTTGGAAGCCCATCGCTCATGCCTTCGGTCTGTCGGAGCTCTGTGATCGGAGTCTTAAATATAATAAAAACTGAAAATGCACCTTGGTTATTATTGATTTAAAACTTTGAAATCTACAGGTCGAATAGTTGACGCAGAATTAAGAACCCTACATAAATAATCAATATTCGCAAAAGAAAGGAAATTGAAAAAAAAAAGGAATTTTTTCAATTAGAATATAAAAGGTACATTGAAGACTTTCGTTCCGACTGGGACTCGAACCTCGATCCACTTGCTTGGAAGCCCAACGCTCTAGCCATTAGACTATCGGAGCTTTGTCACTCGCAGTCTTAAATATAATAAAAACTGAAAATGCACCTTGGTTATTATTGATTTAAAACTTTGAAATCTACAGGTCGATCAGTCAAACTGACTCAGAATTTTTATCCCTACATAAATAATAAATATTCGCAAAAGAAAGGAAATTGAAAAAAAAAAGAATATTCAAATTAGAAAATAAAATGTTCATTGAAGATTTTCGTTCCGACTGGGACTTGAACCTCGGGCCACTCACTTGGCAGCCCAACGCTCTAGCCATCGGGCTGTCGGAGCTCTGTCGGTCGGAGTCATAAATATAATGAAAAACTGAAAATGCACCTTGGTTATTATTTATTTAAAACCTTGAAATCTACAGGTCAAATAGTTGACGCAGAATTAAGAACCCTACATAAATAATCAATATTCGCAAAAGAAGGAATTTAAAAAAAAGGAATTTTAAATTAGAAAAATAAAATACATCGAAGGATTTCTTTCCGACTGGGACTCGAACCTGGGACCACTCGCATGGAAGTTCAACGGTCTAGCCATCGGGCTATCGGAGCTCTGTGGGGCGGAGTCTTATATATAATAAAAACTAAAAATGCACCTTGGTTATTATTGATTTAAAATTTTGAAATCTACAGGTCGATCAGTCAAACTGACTCGGAATTTTTATCCCTACATAAATAATAAATATTCGCAAAAGAAAGGAAATTGAAAAAAAAAAGAATATTCAAATTAGAAGTAAAAATATACATTAACGATTTTCGTTCCGGCTGGGACACGAACCACGAGCAACTCGCTTGGCAGCCCAACTCTCTAGCCATCGGGCTATCGGAGCTCTGTCGGACGGAGTCTTAAATATAATAAAAAACTAAAAATGCACCTTGGTTATTATTTATTTAAAACCTTGAAATCTACAGGTCAAATAGTTGACTCAGAATTAAGAACCCTACATAAATAATCAATATTTGCAAAGAAAAGGAATTGAAGAAAAAAAAGAATTTTCAAATTAGAAAGTAAAAATGTACTATGATGATTTTCATTCCGATTGGGACTCGACCTCAAACCACTCGCTTGGAAGCCCATCGCTCAAGCCTTCGGGCTGTCGGAGCGCTGTGATCGGGGTCTTAAATATAATAAAAACTAAAAATGCACCTTGGTTATTATTGATTTAAAATTTGAAATCTAAAGGCAGAATACTTAAATTGACTCAGAAATTTCATCCCTACATAAAAAATCAATATTCGCAAAAGAAAGAATTAAAAAAAAAGGAATTTTAAATTAGAAAAGTAAAATACATCGAAGGATTTCTTTCCGACTGGGACTCGAACCTCGGGCTACTCGCGTTGCAGCCCAACGTTCTAGCGATCAGGCTATCGGAGCTCTGTCGGTCGGTCTCTTAAATATAATAAAAACTGAAAATGCACCTTGGTTATTATTGATTTAAAACTTTGAAATCTACAGGTCGAATAGTTGGCTCAAAATTTTAATCAAAACATAAATAATCAATATTTGCAAAGAAAAGAAATTGAAGAAAAAAAAAAGAATTTTCAAATTAGAAAGTAAAAATGTACTATGATGATTTTCATTCCGATTGGGACTCGAACCTCGGGCCACTCGCTTGGAAGCCGAACGCTCTAGCCATCGGGCTATCGGAGCTCTTTCGGTCGGTGTCTTAAATATAATAAAAACTCAAAATGCACCTTGGTTATTATTGATTTAAACTTTGAAATCTAAAGGTAGAATAATTAAATTGACTCAGAAATTTCATCCTTACATAAAAAATCAATATTCGCAAAAGAAAGAATTAAAAAAAAAGGAATTTTAAATTAGAAAAATAAAATACATCGAAGGATTTCTTTCCGACTGGGACTCGAACCTCGGGCTACTCGCGTTGCAGCCCAACGTTCTAGCGATCGGGCTATCGGAGCTCTGTCGGTCGGTGTCTTAAATATAATAAAAACTGAAAATGCACCTTGGTTAATATTGATTTAAAACTTTGAAATCTACAGGTCAAATAGTTGACTCAGAATTAAGAACTCTACATAAATAATCAATATTCGAAAAAGAAAGAATTAAAAAAAAAGGAATTTTAAATTAGAAAAATAAAATACATCGATGGATTTCTTTCCGACTGGGATTCGAACCTCGGGCCACTCGCTTGGAAGCCGAACGCTCTAGCCATCGGGCTATCGGAGCTAGTTCAAACAGTGTCTTAAATATAATAAAAACTGAAAATGCACCTTGGTTATTATTGATTTAAAATTTTGAAATCTACAGGTCGATCAGTCAAACTGACTCAGAATTAAGAACCCTACATAAATAATCAATATTGGCAAAAGAAAGGAAATTGAAAAAAAAAGGAATTTTTTCAATTAGAATATAAAATGTACATTGAAGACTTTCGTTCCGACTGGAACTCGAACCTCGATCCACTCGCTTGGAAGCCCAACGCTCTAACCATTGGACTATCGGAGTTTTGTCGACCGCAGTCTTAAATATAATAAAAACTAAAAATGCACCTTGGTTGTTATTGATTTAAAACTTTAAAATGTATAGGTCGAATAGTTGATTCAGAATTTTCATCAAAACATAAATAATCAATATTTGCAAAGAAAAGGATTTGAAAAAAAAAAGAATTTTGAAATTAGAAAGTAAAAATGTACAATGAAGATTGTCATTCCGACTGGGACTCGAACCTCGGGCCACTCACTTGGCAGCCCAACGCTCTAGCCATCGGGCTATCGGAGCTCTGTCGGTCGGAGTCATAAATATAATGAAAAACTGAAAATGCACCTTGGTTATTATTTATTTAAAACCTTGAAATCTACAGGTCAAATAGTTGACTCAGAATTAAGAACCCTACATAAATAATCAATATTCGCAAAAGAAAGGAAATTGAAAAAAAAAAAGGAATTTTTTCAATTAGATATAAAATGTACATTGAAGACTTTCGTTCTGACTGGGACTCGACCTCGGGCCACTCGCGTTTAAGCCCATCGCTCATGCCTTCGGGCTGTCGGAGCTCTGTGATCGGAGTCTTAAATATAATAAAAACTAAAAATGCACCTTGGTTATTATTGATTTAAAACTTTGAAATCTACAGGTCGAATAGTTGACTCAGAATTTTCATCAAAACATAAATAATCAATATTTGCAAAGAAAAGGATTTGAAAAAAAAAGAATTTTCAAATTAGAAAGTAAAAATGTACAATGAAGATTTTCGTTCCGACTATGACTCGAACCTCGGGCCACTCGCTTGGCAGCCCAACGCTCATTCCTTCCGGCTGTCGGAGCTTTATTATGCTTACGACTCCGACCGGCGCAGCTCCAATAGCCCAATGGCTAGAGTATTCGGCTTCCGAACCAGTGGGCCTCTGTTCGAATCCCTGTCGGAAAGAAAATCGTCGATGTGTTTTTGATTTTACGATTTTTTTTTCTTTTTAAATTCCTTCCTTTTGCAAACATGGATTATTTGCGTAGGGAACAAAATTCTATGTCAGTTAAATTATTCGACCCGTAGACTTCGAAGTGCCTTAATCAGATATAACCGAGGTGCATTTTTTGTTTTTATTATGCTTAAGATTCCGTCCGACAGAGTTCCGATAGCCCAATGGCTAGAGCGCTCGGCTTCCAAGCCAGTGGGCCTGGGGTCGAGGCCCTGACGGAACGAAAATCGTCGATGTGTTTTTGATTATTCGAATTTTTTTTTCTCTTTAAATTCCTTCCTTTTGCGAACATGGATTATTTGCGTAGGGAAGAAAATTCTATGTCAGTTTAATTATTCGACCCGTAGACTTCGAAGTATTTAAATCAGTTTTAACCGAGGTGCATTTTTTGTTTTTATTATGCTTAAGACTCCGACCGACACAGTTCCGAAAGCCCAATGGCTAGAGCGCTCGGCTTCCGAACCAGTGGGCCTGGGTTTGAGTCCCTGTCGGAACGAAAATCGTCGATGTGTTTTTGATTTTTCGAATTTTTTTTTCTTTTTAAATTCCTTCCTTTTGCGAAAATGGATTATTTGCGTAGGGAACAAAATTCTATGTCAGTTTAATTATTCGACCCGTAGACTTCGAAGTGCTTAAATCAGATATAACCGAGGTGCATTTTTTTTTTATTAAGCTTAAGATTCCGACCGACAGAGTTCCGATAGCCCAATGGCTAGAGCGCTCGGCTTCCGAGCCAGTGGGCTTCGGTTCGAGTCCCTGTCGGAACGAAACGCGTCGGTATGTTTTTGATTTCTCGAAACTGAAAATTCTTTTTTTTTCTTTTTAAATTCCTTCCTTTTGCGAACATGGATTATATGCGTAGGAAAGAAAATTCCATGTCAGTTTAATTATTCGACTCGTAGATTTCGAAGTATTTAAATCAGTTATAACCGAGGTGCATTTTTTGTTTTTATTATGCTTAAGACTCCGATCGACACAGTTCCGAAAGCCCAATGGCTAGAGCGCTCGGCTTCCGAACCAGTGGGCCTGGGTTCGAATCCCTGTCGGAACGAAAATCGTCGATGTGTTTTTGATTTTACGAATTTTTTTTTTCTTTTTAAATTCCTTCCTTTTGCGAACATGGATTATTTGCGTAGGGAAGAAAATTCTATGTCAGTTTAATTATTCGACCCGTAGACTTCGAAGTATTTAAATCAGTTATAACCGAGGTGCATTTTTTGTTTTTATTATGCTTAAGACTCCGACCGACACAGCTCCTATAGCCCATTGGCTAGATCGCTCGGCTTCAGATCCAGTGGGCCTGGGTTCGAGTCCCTGTCGGAAAGAAAATCGTCGATGTGTTTTTAATTTTTCGAACATTTTTTTTCTCTTTAAATTCCTTCCTTTTGCGAACATGGATTATTTGCGTAGGGAAGAAAATTCTATGTCAGTTTAATTATTCGACCCGTAGACTTCGAAGTATTTAAATCAGTTATAACCGATGTGCATTTTTTGTTTTTATTATGCTTAAGACTCCGACCGGCACAGCTCCGATAGCCCAATGGCTAGAGCGCTCGGCTTCCGATCTAGTGGGCTTGGGTTCGAGTCCCAGTCGGAACGGAAAACGTCGATGTGTTTTTTATTTTTCGAATTTTTTTTTCTCTTTAAATTCCTTCCTTTTGCGAACATGGATTATTTGCGTAGGGAAGAAAATTCTATGTCAGTTTAATTATTCGACCCGTAGACTTCGAAGTGCTTAAATCAGATATAACCGAGGTGCATTTTTTTTTTATTAAGCTTAAGATTCCGACCGACAGTGTTCCGATAGCCCAATGGCTAGAGCGCTCGGCTTCCGAGCCAGTGGGCTTGGGTTCGAGTCTCTGTCGGAACGAAAATCGTCGATGTGTTTTTGAAATCTCGAAACTGAAAATTCTTTTTTTTTTTTTTTAAATTCCTTCCTTTTGCGAACATGGTATATTTGCGTGGGGAAGAAAATTCTATGTCAGTTTAATTATTCGACCCGTAGACTTCGAAGTATTTAAATCAACTATAACGGAGGTGCATTTTTTGTTTTTATTATGCTTAAGACTCCGATCGGCGTAGCTGCTATAACCCAATGGCTAGAGCGCTCGGCTTCCGAGCCAGTGGGCCTGGTGTCGAGTCCCTGACGGACCGGAAATCGTCGATGTGTTTTTGATTTTTCGAATTCGAATTTTTTTTTCTCTTTAAATTCCTTCCTTTTGCGAACATGGATTTTTTGCATAGGGAAGAAAATTCTATGTCAGTTTAATTATTCGATCCGTAGACTTCGAAGTATTTAAATCAGTTTTAACCGAGGTGCATTTTTTGTTTTTATTATGCTTAAGACTCCGACGGACACAGTTCCGCTAGCCCAATGGCTAGAGCGCTCGGCTTCCGAGCCAGTAGGCCTGGGTTCGAGTCCCTGTCGGAACCAAAATCGTCGATGTGTTTTTGATTTCTCGAAACCGAAAATTCTTTTTTTTTCTTTTTAAATTCCTTCCTTTTGCGAACATGGATTATTTGCGTAGGGAAGAAAATTCTATGTCAGTTTAATTATTCGACCCGTAGACTTCGAAGTATTTAAATCAGTTATAACCGAGGTGCATTTTTTTTTATTATGCTTAAGACTCCGACCGACACAGTTACGATAGCCCAATGGCAAGAGCGCTCGGCTTCCGAGCCAGTGGGCTTGGGTTCGAGTCTCTGTCGGAACGAAAATCGTCGATGTGTTTTTGATTTCTTGAAACTGAAAATTCATTTTTTTCTTTTTAAATTCCTTCCTTTTGCGAACATGGATTATTTGCGTAGGGAAGAAAATTCTATTTCAGTTTAATTATTCGACCCGTAGACTTCGAAGTATTTAAATCAGTTATAACCGAGGTGCATTTTTTGTTTTTATTATGCTTACGACTCCGACCGACAGAGCTCCTATAGCCCAGTGGCTAGAGCCCTCGGCTTCCGAACCAGTGTGCCTGGGTTCGAGTCCCAGTCGGAACGAAAAACGTCGATGTGTTTTTGATTTCTCGAAACTGAAAATTCTTTTTTTTTCTTTTTAAATTCCGTCCTTTTGCGAACAAGGATTATTTGCGTAGGGAAGAAAATTCTATGTCAGTTTAATTATTCGACCCGTAGACTTCGAAGTATTTAAATCAGTTATAACCGAGGTGTATTTTTTGTTTTTATTATGCTTAAGACTCCGACCGACACAGCTCCTATAGCCCAATGGCTAGAGCGCTCGGCTCCCGATCTGGTGGGCTTAAGTTCGAGTCCCTGTCAGACCGAAGATCGTCGATGTGTTTTTGATTTCTCGAATTCGAATTTTTTTTTCTCTTTAAATTCCTTCCTTTTGCGAACATGGATTATTTGCGTAGGGAAGAAAATTCTATCTCACTTTAATGTTTCAACTCGTAGACATCGAAGTATTTAAATCAGTTATAACCGAGGTGCATTTTTTGTTTTTATTATGCTTAAGACTCCGACCGACACAGTTCCGAAAGCCCAATGGCTAGAGCGCTCGGCTTCCGAACCAGTGGGCCTGGGTTTGTGTCCCTGTCGGAACGAAAATCGTCGATGTGTTTTTGATTTTTCGAATTTTTTTTTTCTTTTTTAAATTCCTTCCTTTTGCGAAAATGGATTATTTGCGTAGGGAACAAAATTCTATGTCAGTTTAATTATTCGACCCGTAGACTTCGAAGTGCTTAAATCAGATATAACCGAGGTGCATTTTTTTTTTATTAAGCTTAAGATTCCGACCGACAGAGTTCCGATAGCCCAATGGATAGAGCGCTCGGCTTCCGAGCCAGTGGGCTTGTGTTCGAGTCCCTGTCGGAGCGAAAATCGTCGATGTGTTTTTGAATTCTCGAAACTGAAAATTCTTTTTTTTTTCTTTTTAAATTCCTTCCTTTTGCGAACATGGTATATTTGCGTGGGGAAGAAAATTCTATGTCAGTTTAATTATTCGACCCGTAGACGTCGAAGTATTTAAATCAACTATAACGGAGGTGCATTTTTTGTTTTTATTATGCTTAAGACTCCGACCGGCGCAGCTCCTATAGCCCAATGGCTAGAGCACTCGGCTTCCGAACCAGTGGGCCTCTGTTCGAATCCCTGTCGGAAAGAAAATCGTCGATGTGTTTTTGATTTTACGAATTTTTTTTTCTTTTTAAATTCCTTCCTTTTGCAAACATGGATTATTTGCGTAGGGAACAAAATTCTATGTCAGTTTAATTATTCGACCCGTAGACTTCGAAGTGCTTAAATCAGATATAACCGAGGTGCATTTTTTGTTTTTATTATGCTTAAGATTCCGTCCGACAGAGTTCCGATAGCCCAATGGCTAGAGCGCTCGGCTTCCAAGCCAGTGGGCCTGGGGTCGAGTCCCTGACGGAACGAAAATCGTCGCTGTGTTTTTGATTATTCGAATTTTTTTTTCTCTTTAAATTCCTTCCTTTTGCGAACATGGATTATTTGCGTAGGGAAGAAAATTCTATGTCAGTTTAATTATTCGACCCGTAGACTTCGAAGTATTTAAATCAGTTTTAACCGAGGTGCATTTTTTGTTTTTATTATGCTTAAGACTCCGACCGACACAGTTCCGAAAGCCCAATGGCTAGAGCGCTCGGCTTCCGAACCAGTGGGCCTGGGTTTGAGTCCCTGTCGGAACGAAAATCGTCGATGTGTTTTTGATTTTTCGATTTTTTTTTTCTTTTTAAATTCCTTCCTTTTGCGAAAATGGATTATTTGCGTAGGGAACAAAATTCTATGTCAGTTTAATTATTCGACCCGTAGACTTCGAAGTGCTTAAATCAGATATAACCGAGGTGCATTTTTTTTTATTAAGCTTAAGATTCCGACCGACAGACTTCCGATAGCCCAATGGCTAGAGCGCTCGGCTTCCGAGCCAGTGGGCTTCGGTTCGAGTCCCTGTCGGAACGAAACGCGTCGGTATGTTTTTGATTTCTCGAAACTGAAAATTCTTTTTTTTCTTTTTAAATTCCTTCCTTTTGCGAACATGGATTATTTGCGTAGGGAAGAAAATTCTATGTCAGTTTAATTATTCGACCCGTAGACTTCGAAGTATTTAAATCAGTTATAACCGAGGTGCATTTTTTTTTATTATGCTTAAGACTCCGACCGACACAGTTACGATAGCCCAATGGCAAGAGCGCTCGGCTTCCGAGCCAGTGGGCTTGGGTTCGAGTCTCTGTCGGAACGAAAATCGTCGATGTGTTTTTGATTTCTTGAAACTGAAAATTCATTTTTTTCTTTTTAAATTCCTTCCTTTTGCGAACATGGATTATTTGCGTAGGGAAGAAAATTCTATTTCAGTTTAATTATTCGACCCGTAGACTTCGAAGTATTTAAATCAGTTATAACCGAGGTGCATTTTTTGTTTTTATTATGCTTACGACTCCGACCGACAGAGCTCCTATAGCCCAGTGGCTAGAGCCCTCGGCTTCCGAACCAGTGTGCCTGGGTTCGAGTCCCAGTCGGAACGAAAAACGTCGATGTGTTTTTGATTTCTCGAAACTGAAAATTCTTTTTTTTTCTTTTTAAATTCCGTCCTTTTGCGAACAAGGATTATTTGCGTAGGGAAGAAAATTCTATGTCAGTTTAATTATTCGACCCGTAGACTTCGAAGTATTTAAATCAGTTATAACCGAGGTGTATTTTTTGTTTTTATTATGCTTAAGACTCCGACCGACACAGCTCCTATAGCCCAATGGCTAGAGCGCTCGGCTCCCGATCTGGTGGGCTTAAGTTCGAGTCCCTGTCAGACCGAAGATCGTCGATGTGTTTTTGATTTCTCGAATTCGAATTTTTTTTTCTCTTTAAATTCCTTCCTTTTGCGAACATGGATTATTTGCGTAGGGAAGAAAATTCTATCTCACTTTAATGTTTCAACTCGTAGACATCGAAGTATTTAAATCAGTTATAACCGAGGTGCATTTTTTGTTTTTATTATGCTTAAGACTCCGACCGACACAGTTCCGAAAGCCCAATGGCTAGAGCGCTCGGCTTCCGAACCAGTGGGCCTGGGTTTGTGTCCCTGTCGGAACGAAAATCGTCGATGTGTTTTTGATTTTTCGAATTTTTTTTTTCTTTTTTAAATTCCTTCCTTTTGCGAAAATGGATTATTTGCGTAGGGAACAAAATTCTATGTCAGTTTAATTATTCGACCCGTAGACTTCGAAGTGCTTAAATCAGATATAACCGAGGTGCATTTTTTTTTTATTAAGCTTAAGATTCCGACCGACAGAGTTCCGATAGCCCAATGGATAGAGCGCTCGGCTTCCGAGCCAGTGGGCTTGTGTTCGAGTCCCTGTCGGAGCGAAAATCGTCGATGTGTTTTTGAATTCTCGAAACTGAAAATTCTTTTTTTTTCTTTTTAAATTCCTTCCTTTTGCGAACATGGTATATTTGCGTGGGGAAGAAAATTCTATGTCAGTTTAATTATTCGACCCGTAGACGTCGAAGTATTTAAATCAACTATAACGGAGGTGCATTTTTTGTTTTTATTATGCTTAAGACTCCGACCGGCGCAGCTCCTATAGCCCAATGGCTAGAGCACTCGGCTTCCGAACCAGTGGGCCTCTGTTCGAATCCCTGTCGGAAAGAAAATCGTCGATGTGTTTTTGATTTTACGAATTTTTTTTTCTTTTTAAATTCCTTCCTTTTGCAAACATGGATTATTTGCGTAGGGAACAAAATTCTATGTCAGTTTAATTATTCGACCCGTAGACTTCGAAGTGCTTAAATCAGATATAACCGAGGTGCATTTTTTGTTTTTATTATGCTTAAGATTCCGTCCGACAGAGTTCCGATAGCCCAATGGCTAGAGCGCTCGGCTTCCAAGCCAGTGGGCCTGGGGTCGAGTCCCTGACGGAACGAAAATCGTCGCTGTGTTTTTGATTATTCGAATTTTTTTTTCTCTTTAAATTCCTTCCTTTTGCGAACATGGATTATTTGCGTAGGGAAGAAAATTCTATGTCAGTTTAATTATTCGACCCGTAGACTTCGAAGTATTTAAATCAGTTTTAACCGAGGTGCATTTTTTGTTTTTATTATGCTTAAGACTCCGACCGACACAGTTCCGAAAGCCCAATGGCTAGAGCGCTCGGCTTCCGAACCAGTGGGCCTGGGTTTGAGTCCCTGTCGGAACGAAAATCGTCGATGTGTTTTTGATTTTTCGATTTTTTTTTTCTTTTTAAATTCCTTCCTTTTGCGAAAATGGATTATTTGCGTAGGGAACAAAATTCTATGTCAGTTTAATTATTCGACCCGTAGACTTCGAAGTGCTTAAATCAGATATAACCGAGGTGCATTTTTTTTTATTAAGCTTAAGATTCTGACCGACAGACTTCCGATAGCCCAATGGCTAGAGCGCTCGGCTTCCGAGCCAGTGGGCTTCGGTTCGAGTCCCTGTCGGAACGAAACGCGTCGGTATGTTTTTGATTTCTCGAAACTGAAAATTCTTTTTTTTCTTTTTAAATTCCTTCCTTTTGCGAACATGGATTATATGCGTAGGGAAGAAAATTCCATGTCAGTTTAATTATTCGACTCGTAGATTTCGAAGTATTTAAATCAGTTATAACCGAGGTGCATTTTTTGTTTTTATTATGCTTAAGACTCCGATCGACACAGTTCCGAAAGCCCAATGGCTAGAGCGCTCGGCTTCCGAACCAGTGGGCCTGGGTTCGAATCCCTGTCGGAACGAAACTCGTCGATGTGTTTTTGATTTTACGAATTTTTTTTTTCTTTTTAAATTCCTTCCTTTTGCGAACATGGATTATTTGCGTAGGGAAGAAAATTCTATGTCAGTTTAATTATTCGACCCGTAGACTTCGAAGTATTTAAATCAGTTATAACCGAGGTGCATTTTTTGTTTTTATTATGCTTAAGACTCCGACCGACACAGCTCCTATAGCCCAATGGCTAGATCGCTCGGCTTCAGAGCCAGTGGGTCTGGGTTCGAGTCCCTGTCGGAAAGAAAATCGTCGATGTGTTTTTAATTTTTCGAACATTTTTTTTCTCTTTAAATTCCTTCCTTTTGCGAACATGGATTATTTGCGTAGGGAAGAAAATTCTATGTCAGTTTAATTATTCGACCCGTAGACTTCGAAGTATTTAAATCAGTTATAACCGATGTGCATTTTTTGTTTTTATTATGCTTAAGACTCCGACCGACACAGCTCCGATAGCCCAATGGCTAGAGCGCTCGGCTTCCGATCTAGTGGGCCTGGGTTCGAGTCCCAGTCGGAACGGAAAACGTCGATGTGTTTTTTATTTTTCGAATTTTTTTTTCTCTTTAAATTCCTTCCTTTTGCGAACATGGATTATTTGCGTAGGGAAGAAAATTCCATGTCAGTTTAATTATTCGACCCGTAGACTTCGAAGTATTTAAATCAGTTTTAACCGAGGTGCATTTTTTGTTTTTATTATGCTTAAGACTCCGACCGACAGAGCTCTGATAGCCCAATGGCTAGATCGCTCGGTTTCCGATCTAGTGGGCCTGGGTTCGAGTCCCAGTCGGAAAGAATTCGAAAAACGTCGATGTGTTTTTGATTTCTCGAAACTGAAAATTCATTTTTTTTTTCTTTTCAAATTCCTTCCTTTTGCGAACATGGATTATTTGCGTAGGGAACAAAATTCTATGTCAGTTTAATTATTCGACCCGTAGACTTCGAAGTGCTTAAATCAGATTTAACCGAGGTGCATTTTTTTTTATTAAGCTTAAGATTCCGACCGACAGACTTCCGATAGCCCAATGGCTAGAGCGCTCGGCTTCCGAGCCAGTGGGCTTCGGTTCGAGTCCCTGTCGGAACGAAACGCGACGGTATGTTTTTGATTTCTCGAAACTGAAAATTCTTTTTTTCTTTTTAAATTCCTTCCTTTTGCGAACATGGATTATATGCGTAGGGAAGAAAATTCCATGTCAGTTTAATTATTCGACTCGTAGATTTCGAAGTATTTAAATCAGTTATAACCGAGGTGCATTTTTTGTTTTTATTATGCTTAAGACTCCGATCGACACAGTTCCGAAAGCCCAATGGCTAGAGCGCTCGGCTTCCGAACCAGTGGGCCTGGGTTCGAATCCCTGTCGGAACGAAAATCGTCGATGTGTTTTTGATTTCTCGAAACTGAAAATTCTTTTTTTTTTCTTTTCAAATTCCTTCCTTTTGCGAACATGGATTATTTGCGTAGGGAAGAAAATTCTATGTCAGTTTAATTATTCGACCCGTAGACTTCGAAGTATTTAAATCAGTTATAACCGAGGTGCATTTTTTGTTTTTATTATGCTTAAGATTCCGACCGACAGAACACCGATAGCCCAATGGCTAGAGCGCTCGGCCCCCGATCTAGTGGGCTTGGGTTCGAGTCCTTGTCAGACCGAAAATCGTCGATGTGTTTTTGATTTCTCGAATTCGAAATTTTTTTTTTCTTTTTAAATTCCTTCCTTTTGCGAACATGGATTATTTGCGTAGGGAAGAAAATTCTATCTCAGTTTAATGTTTCGACTCGTAGATTTCGAAGTATTTAAATCAGTTATAACCGAGGTGCATTTTTTGTTTTTATTATGCTTAAGACTCCGACCGACACAGTTCCGAAAGCCCAATGGCTAGAGGGCTCGGCTTCCGAACCAGTGGGCCTGGGTTCGAATCCCTGTCGGAACGAAAATCGTCGATGTGTTTTTGATTTTACGAATTTTTTTTTCTTTTTAAATTCCTTCCTTTTGCGAACATGGATTATTTGCGTAGGGAAAAAAATTCTATGTCAGTTTAATTATTCGACCCGTAGACTTCGAAGTATTTAAATCAGTTATAACCGAGGTGCATTTTTTGTTTTTATTATGCTTAAGACTCCGACCGACACAGCTCCTATTGCCCAATGGCTAGATCGCTCGGCTTCGGAGCAAGTGGGCCTGGGTTCGAGTCCCTGTCGGAAAGAAAATCGTCGATGTGTTTTTAATTTTTCGAACTTTTTTTTTTCTCTTTAAATTCCTTCCTTTTGCGAACATGGATTATTTGCGTAGGGAAGAAAATTCTATGTCAGTTTAATTATTCGACCCGTAGACTTCGAAGTATTTAAATCAGTTATAACCGATGTGCATTTTTTTTTTATTATGCTTAAGACTCCGACCGACACAGCTCCGATAGCCCAATGGCTAGAGCGCTCGACTTCCGATCTAGTGGGCCTGGGTTCGAGTCCCAGTCGGAACGGAAAACGTCGATGTGTTTTTTATTTTTCGAATTCGAATTTTTTTTTCTCTTTAAATTCCTTCCTTTTGCGAACATGGATTATTTTTGTAGGGAAGAAAATTCTATGTCAGTTTAATTATTCGACCCGTAGACTTCGAAGTATTTAAATCCGTTATAACCGAGGTGCATTTTTTGTTTTTATTATGCTTAAGACTCCGACCGACACAGCTCCTATAGCCCGATGGCTAGAGCGCTCGGCTTCCGAACCAGTGGGCCTGGGTTCGCATCCCTGTCGGAAAGAAAATTGTCAATGTGTTTTAGATTTTACGATTTTTTTTTTCTTTTTAAATTCCTTCCTTTTGCGAACATGGATTATTTGCGTAGGGAAGAAAATTCTATGTCAGTTTAATTATTCGACCCGTAGACTTCGAAGTATTTAAATCAGTTTTAACCGAGGTGCACTTTTTGTTTTTATTATGTTTAAGACTCCGACCAACACAGCTCCGCTAGCCCAATGGCTAGAGCGCTCGGCATCCGAGCCAGTGGGCCTGGGTTCGAGTCCCTGTCGGAGCGAAAATCGTCGATGTGTTTTTGATTTCTCGAAACTGAAAATTCTTTTTTTTTTCTTTTTAAATTCCTTCCTTTTGCGAACATGGATTATTTGCGTAGGGAAGAAAATTCTATGTCAGTTTAATTATTCGACCCGTAGACTTCGAAGTATTTAAATCAGTTTTAACCGAGGTGCATTTTTTGTTTTTATTATGCTTAAGACTCCGACCGACATAGTTCCGATAGCCCAATGGCTAGAGCGCTCGGCTTCCGAACCAGTGGGCCTGGGTTCGAATCCCTGCCGGAACGAAAATCGTCGATGTGTTTTTGATTTTACGAATTTTTTTTTCTTTTTAAATTCCTTCCTTTTGCGAACATGGATTATTTGCGTATGGAAGAAAATTCTATGTCAGTTTAATTATTCGACCCGTAGACTTCGAAGTATTTAAATCAGTTATAACCGAGGTGCATTTTTTGTTTTTATTATGCTTAAGACTCCGACCGACACAGCTCCTATAGCCGAATGGCTAAATCGCTCGGCTTCAGAGCCAGTGGGCCTGGGTTCGAGTCCCTGTCGGAACGAAAATCGTCGATGTGTTTTTAATTTTTAGAATTTTTTTTTCTCTTTAAATTCCTTCCTTTTGCGAACATGGATTATTTGCGTAGGGAAGAAAATTCTATGTCAGTTTAATTATTCGACCCGTAGACTTCGAAGTATTTAAATCAGTTATAACCGAGGTGCATTTTTTGTTTTTATTATGCTTAAGACTCCGACCGACACAGCTCCTATAGCCCAATGGCTAGAGCGCTCGGCTTCCGAACCAGTAGGCCTGGGTTCAAATACCTGTCGGAAA
Organism: Uloborus diversus; assembly: GCF_026930045.1. Classification (NCBI taxonomy): domain Eukaryota; kingdom Metazoa; phylum Arthropoda; class Arachnida; order Araneae; family Uloboridae; genus Uloborus; species Uloborus diversus. The sequence continues at coordinate 943 of NW_026558673.1, read as the reverse complement.
GAAAATCGTCGATGTGTTTTTGATTTTACGAACTTTTTTTTTCTCTTTAAATTCCTTCCTTTTGCGAACATGGATTATTTGCGTAGGGAAGAAAATTCTATGTCAGTTTAATTATTCGACCCGTAGACTTCGAAGTATTTAAATCAGTTATAACCGATGTGCATTTTTTGTGTTTTATTATGCTTAAGACTACGACCGACAGAGCTCCGATAGCCCAATGGCTAGAGCGCTCGACTTCCGAACCAGAGGGCCTGGGTTCGAATCCCTGTCGGAGCGAAAATCGTCGATGTGTTTTTGATTTCTCGAAACTGAAAATTCTTTATTTTTTCTTTTTAAAATTCCTTCCTTTTGCGAACATGGATTATTTGCGTAGGGAAGAAAATTCTATGTCAGTTTAATTATTCGACACGTAGACTTCGAAGTATTTAAATCAGTTATAACCGAGGTGCATTTTTTGTTTTTATTATGCTTAAGACTCCGACCGACACAGCTCCTATAGCCCATTGGCTAGATCGCTCGGCTTCAGAGCAAGTGGGCCCTGGGTTCGAGTCCCTGTCGGAAAGAAATTCGTCGATGTGTTTTTAATTTTTCGAACTTTTTTTTTCTCTTTAAATTCCTTCCTTTTGTGAACATGGATTATTTGCGTAGGGAAGAAAATTCTATGTCAGTTTAATTATTCGACCCGTTAGACTTCGAAGTATTTAAATCAGTTATAACCGATGTGCATTTTTTTTTTATTATGCTTAAGACTCCGACCGACACAGTTCCGAAAGCCCAATGGCTAGAGCGCTCGGCTTCCGAACCAGTGGGGCCTGGGTTCGAATCCCTGTCGGAACGAAAATCGTCGATGTGTTTTTGATTTTACGAATTTTTTTTTTCTTTTTAAATTCCTTCCTTTTGCGAACATGGATTATTTGCGTAGGGAAGAAAATTCTATGTCAGT